>NW_019524787.1:376749-434085 GCF_002814215.2 Seriola lalandi dorsalis
TTTGTATTCAACATAGATCATCAGCGCTCGACTATAAAAACAAGTCATTGAAATTGGTTGAGAAATGTAAATTAAAAAAAAAATGTAGCTTTATTTGTATTCTTTTAATGGCCAGTTTTGCCCAGTCCGATATAGCGGTCGCATTGACAAACTTGACAATTACTTTAATCTTAAAAAGGATTATTTTCACACCCTTTTAAATCATGATAAATAAATAATAATAATAATAATAATAAAAAAAAATAATAATAATAATAATAATATTGGTGGTGTGGTGTCTTAGCTGTTTTGTGAGTTAAGGATAGGAGTGTTTAAGGAGGACACCCTAGAGAAAGGTCAGGCGCCAGAAGAGAGTGAGCACCCCCTCAGTTCCTGTCTCCAAAACATTCCTAGGAGCTTTTCATAATAAAATTTACGGTATCTTTTAACTTCATATAGAATGACCATGTTTGGACATAAATGTTGGCTCTGTGCCTCTATAGGTTATTAGGAATCAGCTAGGTCATGAATATGTAACTAGAGGTTATTCAGCCTATAAATTGTATGGTTTGGGGGAAAAACGGGAGAAGATCCTTTTTGGCTTTGGGTCCTCTCACAGGCAGTTTTGATGCTTGTTAAAAGATGCTGTGCCTTTTTGTAATAAACTTTTTTATATACAACTGAGCCGGTGTCTGCAGATTCCTTCATTATCATCACATCATCGCTACGGAAGAAACCACAGTGGCTTTCTAATAAAAATCAAGTAAAAACCCAAGAACTGATGGTTATTTACACTGTAACTACTATGTTTAATGTATGCCTATACATGAGACAGAAGTTAATTCAATATCTACAGTTTAATTAGAAAACTTGATTGGTAGGGAACATACATTATACACACACTCGAGTGACTCTCCCAGCTGGTCTGGGAGCACCTGGGGATCATACAATTTACATGAAAAATATAAATATTGCAAATTTCTGCCATTAATACTACATAAATGTCAAGCTGTCATGAAAGTCTGCAAAAACTTTTAAACTTAAACTTCCTCTACAGTAGTATTTAGCATGCATGCAAGCAGGCACTAAAAAAAGAAGAAGAAGAAGAAGAAGAAGAACAACAACAACAACAACACCACCACCACATGAAGCATGGGGAGGCATTGGTGCATATGTTTAGCGAGAACGTAAATCTTGCCTGTAACAAACACCCCCATATCATTTAAAAATAAAAATAAAACTGTGCATTGCTGGGGGTAGGGGCAATGAGTCAGAGCCAACAAAATGAAGTCTGCACTTTAGTCCCCTGACTTCATAAAGAGACGGTCTAGCAGCTGTGACTTGGTTTCCTTATTCAATTGTCTCATCAAGTCTCAGCCAAGTACATCCATCTCACCGAGACCATTCAAACAGACCATGAAAAGAATGAAAATTGTGAAACAAAACTCCTGCACTAAATAACATTTGCTTTTCATACAATAACATATGCTGTAGAGGGACGCTTATTGAGGCAACTTTCCTGTCAGTACTGCATTACGGTGACGTTTTGTATATGCATGCCCCAGCTATGATTCTGAAGCACTTATTGCACTGCATTTATTACCAGTGATAATTCTAATACTCGTCATTGTGAACTGTATGTCAATGTTGGGTGGCCCCACTTTCTCTGTAAGGCATGATAAATGCGGGTTTTTATTTATTTATAAAAAGGCCCTTACTGGTTTTGTCCCCTTACATTACTCTGTTAATGTCTTTAAAATGCAGGTCCTTACCAAACACGCTCTAATGAAATCCAGTTTCTCACAATGCACCTGCACAACAATATAAAGCTTACCTCTTTTTCATCCTTCAGGCATTTTAAATGTTTAATTTCATCTCATTTCAATTCCACCTGTCCTTGTTTTAGCCGATTAATTTGCTTTAAACTTTAATTGTCATTTTTCCAATGAAGTTTGTCTTACATCCAATAGCAACGTGAAGTCACAGTCCTCCACTGGCCCATTGTAGGTTTAGGGGTTTAACTAGAGGCTCACGGCACCCCCTCTGGTCTACAGCCGGACCCGTGTCCTTTTTGCAATGGCAGATTTCAGCTCTCTCCTAAGGTTTTCAATGGGATTTAGGTCAGGACTCATTGCAGGCCAGTTTAAAACAATCCATCTTTTCCTTTTCAACCATTCTTTTGTAATGCTGGCTGTGTGCTTTGGGCCATTGTCCTGCCTTGGTAATCTTCTGATTTCATCATTCCTTTGATACATTCAATGCCTCCAGTACCAGAGGCAGCAAAGCAGCCCGACAGCATGATAGAACCTCCACCGTGTTTTACTGAAGGTAGTGTGTTCTTTTACTTATGGGCTTCATTTCATTACCCATAAACAAACTAATGCACTGCACAGCTCTACTTTGGAACATTATCCCAGAAAGACTGGCTTATCTATGAAAGCTTTTGCAAACAGTCTTGATTTTTCTGTGCCTTTCTTCCAATAGTGGTGTCCTCCATGGCCTCTGCCTATGGAGCCCTACCTGGTTTAGTGTGCAGCATTGGTTTTGTTAGCTTGACTCCAGATTGCTCCAAGTCAGCCCAACACTCTTTAGTTGTCTTGCAAGGTGTTTTTTTTTTTTTTTTTTTTGCACAATTCACATCAACCTTTTCAGACCTCTCTCATTGAGTTATGCTGGAAGCGTCTTAACAATTGTATGACTCATACATAAATGTGAAACGTATAGATAATATTGCGAAAATGTCGATACAGGGATTTCAAGATCATTGCCGATTTGCCTTGTAGCCTTTGGAATTATGTTTTTTAGTGTTTCTGATGCTCTCAGAGAGCTCTCATCTTCACCATTGTGAAAAAGAAACCGTAAAGAATCAGCTCCTTTTTATGCAGTAAAACATCATTCATTAATTCAGCCCTTGTGAACACTGTAAATTAAGCACAGGTGAGTCTTATTTGTTTTTTTTATTTTGAGGAACTAATTTTAATCCATTGAAAAGGTGTCAATCATTTCCAGGGTACATTTTGTGTTTGTATTAATTCAGGATTATGCAAGTTTTTTTCCTTCTTTTGTTCAGTAATCTTGGTCATTTCATTAAAATATTCTGGCAACACAAAATTGGTTAATTTACCTTTATTTCTGAAGATACTCTGAATTATGTTGAAATCGTAAAAAGAAGCAACCTTGTCCCTGACTGGGTGTTGTTCAATGCTGTACCTATGAACCAAGAAATGCACCAACATCTGTCAGGCTTACCACCTCTGGTCAACAACCTCCTGAGGGAAAAACTTGGCTTTGCACATTGCACATGCACAGGAAAAAGTTGAGTTTTACCTCCTTGTGAACAAATTTGACATGAGCATGTACCTGCACCTTCATAAACTATGCATAGTTTGATGTATGCCAGAACGATGCGTTTGATGCAAGGCAAGAATATGCTGTTCGTACTTCACCTTGAAATTCATAGTCTTTCAAACACATTTTTAATTCAAACTGCGGGTTATGAGATGCAAATATGAGATTGAACTCACCTGCAGACGTCTGACAGCACATCAGACAACATTAAACAAGTTTCAGTAAAGTGCTGTCAACATAATCATGTTGCATTATAATGACAGCACTTTCCTGTTGTACTAATTTGTGCTTCTTATACTGTATTGTATGGTATACACTAAGTACATGCTGTATTTCCGTTGAATCCCATGTTCTGACTTACATTTAATGACGGTTGACAAAAGAACATTTTAATATTTTATTGGCCTGTTATATTTTGTTTCTTTTTATTGATTTTGCTGTTGGGAAAATGTTAAAAATTTATTAAAACACAGGGAATCTCCAGTATTTCAAGTAAAGGCCTAACTCTCCATTGACCATCTTTTTAGAATTTATGGTGTGACTTTTTACTTTACCCTTTACACTATAACCTATGACAAACAATAGCTTTAGCAAGATACATGTGCTTATAATAAGCGGTGGTATTTACCATGGATAATGTGCAGACAGGAAAGCAATTAGACTTTTGTCTTTTGTGCTACTGCAATAGGGTACTGAAATATAACAGAGTCTGACTTCTTCCTAAATGGAAGATTTCACCGACAAGTATAACAGCTAATTAATTCATAAAACACAATTAAGAAAAAAAAGCACTTTTACTGCAACATGACTTGAAAAGTGCATTTAAAATGCTAATCATGGCCAATTATTCTACTCTACTGTAAAACTGCATTTGACCAAGGTGAATACTACACTATCTAAACATCAAAATCAAGATGAAGGATACTGTATTACATCACTCATCTCTGTCAAATCTGATTCTAACATTCCCACACATATCCATCTTGCCAGACTACTAAATGCAAACGTCACTAGATCAGGTGTTTGTGAAGAACTGTATGATTATTCATTAAAAACTACAGACTGTGTTACGTTATTAGTAAAGCATGTGCGCTAAAGTGTCATGTTATCCACTCTGCATTAGTGCAGATGCAGCTGTGCTTCAGGCCCATGTCAACAAAGAAAAGTGACCACCTAAGCATCATTTACCAAATGGAAAGCTTTAGAGGGAAACATAGCCTCTGTCCTGCTTTCCTTTCCTCTGCTCCTATAAATCAGCATCATTGTCACTGACAACTGGACAGACTCCAATTTTAAAAGGCATTTCACCATGCCAAGCCAGGGACACATAAAATGTATCCCTAAACATATTCCTGTCTTGATGTTTCACTGCTATTCATACTGGCCAAGTGTTAAACTGCTTTTGTTGCGGGAGCCTATAACTTTAGAATGCACCCAGCACTGTATGATGTGATTTATATGCACAATATAAACTAATGTAGCCCTTTCTTTCTGCCCCCTCTCTCGTATTCTGATAACCTTAAAATGGCAGGATGCTTGATCAAAGCCTGGATAAAATGCTCATGTTAAAAGGGCGCTGCATGCATGCTTGGATACAATGCATTCACAGACCAATACCAATACACATAATTTGCTCATATTTGAAATTATAAGTACTGATACCACTTTCAAGAATGATAACCAAAAATTTTCAGTATGCTGTGGTCAATAACATTACAATAATTAATTTACTATATGCAATTATAAAAGTATGTAGAAACAAAAAGGCCAAATTTCTGTTAACAAGTTATAGTTAAAACAGAAAGGACATTTTTACTAACATTCTTCTTCATATCTTTGTCTCTTGAAATACCAACAGGCAATGTAATTTATTCATGAACGTATTAATTGGAGCCAACTATTTTGATAATGATTAATCGTTTCACTCAATCTCCAAGCAAAGATTCCAAATATTTGATGGTTACATAAAATCAATTAGATTTTAGGATAAGAAATTTGGTCATGAATTACCTAACCAAATTCAAATGATGTATAAGCAAAACAGGTTGTTCCTTGAGCTCCAGCAGGGGGCATCTTGTTTATTGCATGCATTGTTGTCCTGTCAGTAAGCTAGGCTGCTGATGTTCTCTTCGTTTATGCAGAATGAGGGAAATATACAGTATAAGCCAAGCTGAGTGATTAATCATATAGAAGTAATTTGTAAAAACAGTTTGGCTTAATTAAGCCAAGAGAGATTGAGAGATTAAGTTGAAGCCGTTTGCTACGTTTTCAAAATGTAACTGTCTGGCAATATGAATGGAGGAGAGGAAAAAAAAACAAAAAAAACTTACATTTTATTTATTTAAAACTGATTTTTTTCAGCATTTTAATTAATATACTTGGCCCTTAAGAGTAAAGCTACTGTAAAAAAAAATAAAAAATATATATATATATATATATATATATATATATATATATATAATAATAATAATAATAATAAGTCCCAGTTATTAGATGTAATTGTCAATTGAAATCCTTATTATAACAATATCTAAATTGAAATAAAAATAAACAATGCATATAAATAAAAATGTGTGTACTGTGTAAGAATACAACATGCCTCTGTTAAATCCATCATCTTTACATACACACACTTGTAAACATCATCTACCACTAGTTAAAGTGTGTGTAGATAGATAGATAGATAGATAGATAGATAGATAGATAGATAGATAGATAGATAGATAGATAGATAGATCTTACAGCAAAGCTGAAATAAACTATGCCTCATAAATTTATTTAAACTTTTCTACTCTTCCTCTTCTCGTCCTTGATTCTAAGTGTATGAGAGCATTTCAATGATGTATAGAAGTGTCTTCATATTGTATACATATGTTTCAGTGTTGACTGCAATGCACGTTTTCAGCATTGTGTATGAAAGCACATTGACTGCGAGAGGCTTATTAATAACATGATGTTTTCAACCAATTTTTACAAGCAGATTTCTAGAGGTGTTTGTTTTAAGGATGTATGTGAAATTTTTCACTGTCAACTTCTGTTTGGCTCCTAATATAATATTGAACCATGTAACAACAAATGGGCCATCTCCTCCTCCTCCTCTCTGAGCCAATTTAATTTAAAGTGTTATATTCATTTTTGCACATTCAGCACAAGGAAGTCAGTCTTCTCTGAACAGATGTTTTTGCAGCTGTGTCTCAAAGTAGTTGGAGTGCCACTGGCTAACAGCACCTGTACAAATCATTTAACTAATCAGCAGTTAAAAGCAAGTATTTAAGTCAACAGTTATTGTATGTGGTTCATGCTTTTCCCCCCCCCTTCTTAAACACATGATATGGTCTCTTGTTACCATCCCCGTCCATTGACAAAATGCTTTTCTGATGCAAAACTGCCTGGTAACTGATGACACTAGATTCCCAATTTTGCACTATATTGGGACTGCAAATAACCCCCCTGCCAATATCTTTATTGATCAATGTATAACGTATTTTCTTGATTAACTGATAAATCATTTAGTCAGAGGATGTCAGAAAAAAGGAGCAAATGTCATCAAAATCTCACAAAGCTCAAGGTAACATCTTCAAATTGCTTGTTTGTCCAACTAACTCTTCAATTAGCCCATACCAAGTACCAATACCCTTCATTATTTCAGGTGTTACCGATGACATTAACGATGGTTCTGTTCTATTCAAGAATGCAGCTGAAATTAATTACTATAATCATTTACACCTGTCACATGTGAAAATGTCTTCAATAAAAAAAGGTCCATCAGATTCTAGTGCTCTTTACAAAAAACAACAGAAATTTCTGTGAGGCAGCTGAATTGTTGTGTCCACTCAACATTGATACTTTACATAGGGTTAAAGGTCACAGCCACTTTATTATGTAGAAAATATGCCAACAAGATCTGTATTAAGTTCAAAGACAGATTATTATTGTTCAGACTAACAAGCTACCACCACAGCGGCAAAGTATGCTCTTAATTTCACCCTGTTATGACCTGCACTCTCAACTCTGTACACAAACTTAAACAAAGTGCACACCAGGAGGTGTAAAGCGTTTGTAAACCGTGGCCTGTTTTCTTCAATGTGCTATAGCAGTGAGTGAAACTAATCTCAAAATACATGTACACTGCATCAGCTGTCTTTTCCGTTTTCAGCACAGATAAGGAAGGTCTAAAAGTAAAAAAGAAACATTTCTATATAGCTAAAATACAATGCAAAAAAAATCAATACTGCTTTATCTTTGTGTCCACTTCACATATGTCCAAAGACTGCAGTCTGTCTTTCAGGTTTGAACAAATAGTTTTCATTTTAACTTGAGCTATACTTGTAAATTTATAGCAATACACTGTGCAGGCACACTGAACACACAAAAGGCCAGGCCTGAACTGCTTATGAGCTTCATGCTCAAAATGAAAGAGGCAAATGCAACAATTTAAGATTATAAAAAAAACAATGTTTCTGAAAACCTCTAGTCTTTCTAAAACACATGCTTTATAAAACATTAGCCCCAGTAAAGCTTATGGGATTATCGGGTATATAAAAGAGTATTTATTTTACATTAAAAACATTAAGATCTATAGGTGAAAACGAAATAACACTATTTGCCGATAATCAACTACGTAATAACTCAAAAGGGCTCAAATATATTATGGTAGTATCAGTTACAACCATTATCTAATCATTCTTTTTAACAGACAGTTTTTTTTTTTTTTGGTGTCACTGGTGTAGCTGAATGACTACAATCCAGGTGAAAGCTGAAATTCTGAATATCCTGGCAGGTGAGCTGTGAACAAGATCAATATCTGAACTCAAAAAGGCAGATAATGATCTCAAACTCCTATGGGAGGTAGAATAATGACTAGAAACTGTTAATACATGAAGCTATTCAATGGGGCAGAACGTTACTAAGATCATATTTTGAGCAAAGGAAAGATAATTAAGTTATTACTGCATTCATCTCCTATTTGTAAATATTGTAAGGCATTGAGGAGGAGGAATGTGCACAGACACGCTACAGCGAAAAGTTTAGACAATGGAAAAACGAACGAAGAGGGGACAGCAACTGTCAAGATATCACTATGCATCAAAGCCTGCTCACTGCCTCAATGGGCTCTTATAGTTTATCAGAGTCACTTTCAGTGGCAAACGCAGCCTTGTCTCAAAGTGAATTGCTGATTCTCAGTAAACTTTTGACAAGGCCTATTACACAGACGGATAGATGTTTTCACTGGGAGAAAACAGACCAGCTGAACTGAGCTGTGTTTCCTCTAAAGTGTCCCTCAACAGCAAGCCCCTGTTAAAAAAAACACTTCAGGCAACTCGTATCTGATGAGGTGTCTGCTTTTTCAACAGGAACTGCCATGTCGCAAAGTGCTGTTACCTAATCATAGCACTAATGATCTGTAATGCATAACTATAAGTGGTAGGATGTTGCACTGCAGAGCAGTACAGCTTCCAACTCATTATAGACAGCAAATCCTACAAGAGGGAGTACAGATTGAAGGAGCTGGGCTTAACATCCTCACAGCTTAGTCACAGTAATTGATATTCTCATTAATCTGCCTAAATAGCATCTAAATTATCAATATATGATGAATTTTCCTCAAGACTGTGCAATGATGACAAATCTCACAGAGGGGTACATTTTTCCTTTACAACAAGTTTCTTCTTAGGTGCTTAAAGTCAACAAGCTTTACATGGCTTTTCAATAACTTGATTTATTCCCTGACTTAGATTTTTCCTGACAATAATGTGACACAAGCACTGCTGACAGTCTGTCACACTGGCGAGCTCCAAGATGCTGTGTAAGACAACCAGCTCCACAGATGAACAGCTGACACACCACAAAACAAAAAGTGAAGACAGAGGCAGAAACATATCCAGATATATCCAAGACCAGACTCAAGGAGGCAATCTATATTTGAGTCAAGGGAGTCCTACAGTGAGCGCTCTGGAGGCAGAGAATACCATGCCATCTTCAGGCAGCTGCGTGATCAAAGATTGTTATCTTAGTATGCACAACTGAGGTCCCCTTCTCCCCAGCAATTAATACTGCACTAACATTAACTTCTCATCTAGGGGGAAGAAGCGGATAATCTACAATGCTGTCTATTAGCAAAATGCTATTTATAAATCACTGAACTGTTGGGCAACATTTAGTTCTATTGTGCATTGAGTGACTGACGTTAGCCCAAGGATAATAGTGCATCAGGAGGGATAAATGTAGTATTATCTTCAGGCAAATTCCTTAAGATATAAAAAATTAATAGCACCTCATTATCAAGTGTAAAGTTAGTATCTGGAGCAATAGAATTGTGCAGTTATATCTCTGGTAATATAATAATCATCAGTGTAGTTAATGGACCTGTGCCAATGTGCAATAAATGCATTGAAACTGGAATGAAAAATTACGCAAATCATGGGCTGAATTACGATTCCCTATTGAATCCTGCTTTCTAAATACAATTACCACTCGTTTCAATACAGTAATGGTTTTGCTGCTCCAAACCTCTACTGATGACATTGCAGTCACACGCAAAAAAACCCCAATCCTCAAGCCCTCGCTAAATCTGATTAGAGCCAGCTTTGGTGAGAGCAAGGGAGCAAGGGGAAGAGAGAGGGTTTCGAAATCATTCACTTTTTCTCCTCTGGCCCACTGCCAGGAAGTGGTATCCACGGTATAATGTCAAAGACAGGGCACACGCAGGGAGGTGAGGCCAGGCTGTTGCTGAGTGATAGGGATTTGACAGGGGAGAGGAGGGTTGCTTTGATCTAGGAATATACAGAAAACAAACATGCTTCTTTCTTGATGTACAGTACCATCTTTATCCGCACTGACAAGGATGGAAGACTGAAGATTGAATATTTAAGCAGACATACCCAAAATAACTCTACTTAACATCTGTTTTACACAGAATCTTGCTCACAATGATTTCTCCATGTTGCTTTCCAACCAATTTTGTTAAAACACAGGTGTGTTTTTTTGTTTTGTTTTTATGCACCTTTATCAATGCTACACTGATGCTTTGGGACGAGCGGCAAGAGGACATTGCTTTATGGCTGACTTAAGAGTTGAACAAGGAGGAGAAATTGATTTTGTCTGGACAGAAAAAAAAAAAAAGCATTGTGCGTTTGGACTCTCTGCTCACTGCTGCTATGTTGAGAGTTGTTTCAGATTCAGTCTAGCATTGGTTCAGCCTTAATGTGATTAGAGGTTTTGAAATGGAGAGGACAGAGGAAAAGCTGCAGAGGCAGTCAAACAAAGAAAAGTGGACAGATAGATGTTATGCCAGTGAGATGGGAGGTTGACTGGGTGGGTTGAGGGTTAAGAGAATGACAGACTGGCTGCCAGGAGTGAGACAGATGCGGTAAACATGACTCAGTACAGGGCTGCCAGGAAGTACTGTAATGAGATGCAGTTGATCAGAGGTACATCCAAGATTCAGGATGTTCATTCAGAGAGACAGGTGAGTTGGACTGGGGTTCAACCAACAGTCAGACAGGGATATTGGCAGAATCAAAAGTGAAGTAAACTAAACGTATACTGGCCGTGTAACATCATCCAACAGATGATGACAGAAGACCCACACAAAGAACATGCCAACAAAAGTTAAAGATTTAAACCTGGAAAAAGTTACAATATACTACTGGTCATAACAGCAACATGGTCTGTAGTTCTGTACTGCATGACATGATTTCATTTTTATGATGAAAATACATATTTGGAGACAAGATGAGCCATATACAGCATATTGCACAACACACTCCTAAACTACACTTTTCATGTCTAGGCCACAAACGCAATTAAAGAAACAACTTACATGTATGGGTTCTTCAAAATCAACCAATTATTTCTGTATGTGATGTACTGATGCAACTAAAGGCAAAACAATTTGGCCAGAGTGATATTATTTGCTGATGTTTCTAGTTTATTAGGTACACCCATACAAAACTAATGCAGTGTGATACGAGAGCCCTGCAATAAATCCTACCTTCATAAAAGGGTGCAATGTTCGGATTTTGTTGAAATGGTTTTACCTGTGGTGCTGCTGAATCTTTCTGCTATACAAAGAGGCAATATTAACTCTACCTTCACTGAAACAAATGGGTTGGACAAAATATTAGAAATGTAATTCAACAGCAAGATACACTACAGCCTCCAAACTAACCACGAAGCTGAATCAACATTTATCTAAAATAGTTAAAACAAATACTGAACATTATAACCTTCATGAAGGTGGGATTTATTTTGGGACTATTGGACTGCATTAGTTTTAGTCAGTAATATGGCCAACTACATCTATATAATTAAATGGTAACCAAGTGTAGCACTGCAACAATTAGTTGATAAATTGATTAGTCGACTGGCAAAAAATTAATCAGCAACAATTTTGATTGATTAATTGATTGCATAAAACAAGACATTTGAGGATGTCACCTTGGGCTCTCTGGAATTGTAATGAGCATTTTTCCATTTGTCACTTTTCACATTTTATCAACCATAACTACTAATCAAAGTAAATAATTGAAGATACATTTTAGGGTCATTTACAAAATAGTGTCACGTTGCAATTTCATAGTCCGTCTATCAGACGGCTCTTACAAATTAATTCTTCCTACCTGTAAAATGTCTCACGCAGTACATGTCTTTGCCACAGTTCTTTAACTAGAATGGCATGCTAATATTGGTAGCGGTTATGCTCTAGTCGCAAGTGAAACCAGCAGAGGACACATGCAGCTGCCTCTACCCCATCAATTAATTGCACTGCCAGCCCAATGATGCCTACTAGGGCAAAAATGTCTCTTGAGGAATGTTCATTTTCAACACTTGTAGTGAGTTCCTCATTAATATTTACTGAAATCTATAGTGCTGACTTTTCACTCATACTAATGGTATTAATTACCAAGGCATGTTGTTAGTAGGATTGTGTTGACAAGAGCACCACTGCACTCTCATTTAAACCCTCACCCCTACTGTATCAGCTACACAGTTTCTTCAGTTGGTTTGGAAATTTCATATGTGGTTCCCTCTGTCATCATTTCCGCCCACACTTTGACCAAAACATTCTACAGTTGCCCCTAGACAAGCATTCTTCTGTAACTGGCCCCACCAGACAGCACCTCAGGCCACCTTGCAGACTGCTTCCATCAGTCCAGGCATAGGTCCAAAAAGACAGGCTAGGACCAATAAAGCTCACAGGCTCCCTGCTGCCCAGGAACAGCCGCTCAGCTCGCCTCATAATTATTCTGTTGGCCCTGTTAAGAAGCCAGAGACTCTCTCCCTGCCCCATTACTCACACACTGCCAAAGATACTGCATAGAGACTCCCCAGGCTGCGCCATCACACAACTATGCCTGTGTAGGTAGTTGCACACGTGTAAACAAACATAGTAGGCTCAAGCTCTATTGCAGTGTCAAACAATACCTCATTGTGACACATAGATAGTGATTAAGATTCTTTTCTCACAACAAAACAGCTTGAAGCTTTTAACTGAATACAGGAAAAGGAGCCTGTAACACAACTGCATTTGCTTAACAAGACTTAAATACAAAAGCTCAAACGGCTACCATTTAGTGTATGCAGCATGGAAATACAGCCATTACCAGGTGAAGAAGCTCACCTTGAGTTGGGACATATGGTTCTTATGATCAATTTTTATCACTTATAATGTTGATGAAATGGTTGTTGAAAGGAAAAAGAACTTAGAAATTGTAACTAATAGCTGAAATAATTTTAAGACAGTGAATATATTTACATAATAGATATGTTACATGTTTGTAGCAGTCTTGAAAACATGCTATCAGGGGCCCATCAGCAAGTATAAAATGAAAATAACCCTGGCGTGGGCGTAGATGATGACATTATCAGTAATCTAGTTCTCACATCAAGCATATAAAAAACCAGCCACTGATATGAACACTGAAAAGGGAGCAATTTAAAAAGAAAATTAGTCAAAACCTGTCAAATGCCATATGTTAACCTGCCATCCCATCAGCCACATCTGAGTGTCATGAAAATTAAAAAAAAATTCTATTTGATCCAAGCATGAAGCTACCCAGTGGCAACATTTTACAATCTGCTGCATGTCATAGTAACATTTATAATCCAATACCAATATGACAGTGGCATTTGCTTTAATGAGGTTATTTGCAAAGCCATTAAAAGGTTACATACAGCAATTGATATCAAAGAAAGGCTTATGTAGGATGAAGTATGTCTCATGATGTGGAGTAGTACAGCTTTATGGGATTAGATTTGACTGAGGCCAGTCAGCCCATATGTTACATTTGAGTAAACTGGAAGCCTGTACGAATGAATGCATAGATCTATGGTAAGTGGCTGGTAACAGGTGACACTGCAAACTATGCATATCTCATGCACACCCTTGAAGAGATGCAAAGGGCTTCTGATCCAAAATCAAATGATGTTTTTTTTTTTTTTTTAAATCAATAATAGAACTGCTGTTGCTAACCAATCATCTCCCAACAAAGACAATAATATCTGAGATCCACTCAGGAATCTGAGGGTCTCTGGATCACACAGTGACAGGCTTCAATTTAAGGCATAACCAACCCGAAGACTATATCTCAAATCTAATTATATTTAAAATAGTCTCAAGCACAGAATGCATATAAATGTGTGTGTAAATGTAGTGCTTTTAGAAACGCTGAGTCTTGCTTATTACATATAAAAATCAGTGTAAATGAGGAGGTAATACAATTCTTTTAACCCCAAATCACCCTTGAAAAACCCTGAAAGGCATCCTGCCAGTGGAGAGTCCACTCCATTAGATACTGTACGTTAGGCAAACAGAAGTGAATTTGCTCAATGTACGTACTGTGCTGGAAACAGCAAAATATGGACATCCAAGTTTTAAAAAAAGGCATCTAAACACCAAACTAATGGGCCCTTGTTGGCGCCCAGAATCATGTAGTAACCCAAAAGAACAGCAGCTTAACATGTGAAGCTCATGGTCAAGAAATTGTAAATTGCCACAGCACTGCAGAGCGTCAGACAGGGGGACATCAGGAGAAGTGACTGCACTGGAGGGGTGTGGGCTAAGGAAGAGTATATGTGCTAAGGAAAGTGAGGTAGTTCTTCAAACAACAGCTCCATCTAGTGGTCAATACAGGTAAAATTCAGAATAGGGGAATAAGTGAAAACTATGGCTTTGTGTATTGATTGTAAACTGCTGTGTCTGGCTTTTCAGGACCCCATGGGAGATTTTGGTTAGGGAGTATCTTCCCTAGCACACCAAGCTACATAAAGCTCTATAGTGAAAACTCAGGGGAGGGGGAACTAGGAACAGTAAGACCAAGAGTGAAAATAATAAAGGAAAAAATGAAATAACTAACCAGCTGTTCAGATGAGCCCATGTGTTAGCACAAGGTTTGAAGAGGCAGAGTATATATTAACTCTGGATGTATCATCAGCTGCCAATTCCTAATGGCAGTTCATAACCTGCCTCAAGAGTGCATGAAGTTTAGAGTGATTTACGAGTAGAGCTGCACTCACAAATGCCTTTTTTTCTATGTTTTAAGTGCATTTAATAAAATAGTACAGTGTCTGTTTACAGCAGGGTTTGAATACATATATAAATAATTTGCCCTGGGGTACTCAAACTTATGGATAGGACTGTAAGTGAAGGAAATGGTCTTTGAGGATATGAGGAACATACAATGCAGTGCTCGCCTAAAATTGTAGAGTCAATGGCCATTTAACAAAATTAATCTTTGAGCAAAGGTTACTTTATAAAAAACTATGAAAGGCTTTTTCTTTTCTTTTTCTAGAAACTTTTGTTTGTTTTGGTCATTGTTTCCTACTCAGCTGCATCACACACACCTTTTTCTCAGTAGCTAGTTAGTTAGCCATATTTGGATTAAATTAAATGATACTATCATAAAATTAGCTTTACCGACAGGGATAGCGTCAACAAAAACCTGGCGAAAAAACTTGTTCAAACCTTACCTCTGTTCCGAAGAAATTTCGAGATTCTTCGACGATTTTTCCGCGCAGGTGGAAAACGCAATAAGGTCCTTGTTTCTCTTAAACTCCATCGCTCGTCAAACAAAGATGGCAGACGGAAACGACGTAGCTTATATAATGAGGCTAAGTTATACTGAACAAAAATATAAATCTAATACTCATGAATTGAAATACAAATCTTCAATTTTGTTCACAATTGTGTTTGAAATCCTTGTTAGTGAGCATTTCTTTTTTGCCAAGCTCCACCCGACAGGTGTGGCATATTAAGATACTGTTTACACAGCGTCATTATTGCACAGGTGTGCCCTGGTCTGGTCACAATAGAAGGCCACACAAAATGTGTGTGTATGGCATGGTGTTGGTGAGCAGTGTCGTTACGGTATGGACAGGTTTAAGCTACAGACAATAAACAAAGATGCATTTTATTGATGGCGATTTGAATGCACAGAGATACAGGCCCACTGTTGCGCCATTCATCCGCCCCCATCGCCTCATGTTGCCGCATGATGCAATGATGGCCTGCATACTCACCATGAGCATCTTTAGGATGCGCTGGATCTGCCTGTACAACAGCGTGATCCAATTCCTGCCAATAGCCAACAACTTTGCAGAGCCATTCAGGAGCACAGGGTCTTTCACAGACCACAATCAACAGCCTGATTAACTCTGTACAAAGGTGATGTGTTGCTCAACATGATGCACATGGTGGTCACACCAGAGACTGACTCGTTTTTCTGACCCTCCCTTCCAAAAAGTGCACATCTGTAGCCCGGGTCATGTGAAATCTGTAGTACATTGCCTGATGATTTTCTTTCAAAATAAAATTGCACATCTTAATGTGGTCTTTCACTGTGACCAGCCTGAGGCACACCTGTGCAGTTGTCACACTGTGCAATCAGCATATTGTTATGCCACACCTGCCAGGTGGATGGATGATCTTGACGAAAGAGAAATGCTCACAAACTCAGATTTAAAGACATTTGCGAACAAAAAAAAGAAGCCTTTTGTGTTATTACAAAAAATCTTTAATTTCAACTCATGAAAAATGGAAGCAAAAACAAAAGTGCTCCGTTTATATTTTTGGTCAGTTTATCGACTTGAACTACTATATTTGTCTAATTTTCCAAGTTATATTACATCATATTCATAATTTGTCTTGCATTTTACAGAGCTCATGGCTTGTTGCAGCTGTCAGAGTACTGAGTCGTAGCTGTGTGGAAATGTAGAAACTATACATGTTATGTTTGTATGAAATTAGGCTATGTAAGATGTGGGCACTGTCATGGCTGGGAGGAGTGGTATTGTAAGGTTGTTTCATCCTGAGGTATTCAGATGATACAATCATATTTCAGGCTATAATTGTTCAGGATGTTTAGAAAAGTTTCTTGAAAAATGTAATTAGTCAATTTTTTATCAAAACTCTGGAATTGACAGTGCTAGGAATTAAAAAACGCATACAAGCCGTGCATGTTGAATGGTATCTTCAATTTCTCAATCCACTCAACATGCAAAGGGTTCTATTCTATTTTCTATTCTATCTTTCCCAATAATAATGGGAATTATATGGAAGAAAGACAACACAGGAATAAGAGGTTTGATTTTATTTAGTCCACTTTTAAAATTTACATTTTCTGTCATTAAAAAAGATAAAGCGTCATCAGCTTTGCAGTCCATATCACAAAGAGACTGCAATAAGGAAAGAGTGAAGTAGAATGTAGATGACTTAGTAGGCACATTTTTCAGATGATACATATTAATCTAACTGATGGCAAAATATGTACAGCAATGATTTTATCTTGTGGCAGCACATGCTTGGGACTTCTGACTGAGAGTTCACAGGTTAGTAAAGCACAGATCTATGCAGACAAAGATTTTTCACTGCCTATAAAAGATGTATCTAGTTGACTACATGAGGCAGTCAATTTCCCGAAACTGTATGCCAGTTCAATTTGAAATAAATTAAACCTAAGAGGAGAGAGAAATGAGGAATATCAATGAACTTGTGAAACTAATTGACCAGCGCATGTCAAATTAAGCATTTTAACAGTTTAGCAAAAATGTTCCTCCATATGAATCAAGAATACTGAGCTGAAAGCTGAAAGGGGACACGACATCCACCTGATGAAATAACTTGAGAAATAAATTAGAAGTGGATAGTTGTATTAGTTTGCATTTAAAGAGTACCTGATTTTCTCTCTGTAGCCTAAGTTTGATACCTTTGCATAACTTATAGAAAACCTGTCACGTTCTAAAAACTCACAGTAATTCATTCTTTAATCACAAGTCCTGATACCACCTAAGACAGGCACAGGATTCTACCCTGCAGAATCCACATACCTTCGAGCCAAACACACTGGATATTCCATACAAATAAAGGACACTTTTCCTGTTTATATACATAACACTTTTGTACAGTCTTTGCACTTCCATTATAACAGATTGAAGCATCTCCACTTACAAAGTAAATGGAAATCAAATCATGTTCAGTGGATTAAACCTTGAGTGAATCCAAAGCTTAAATTGAGCACTTGTTTACATGTCGAATGAACGGGTTCAACTGCCTTTGCACTGAAAGAAAAAATTAATAAAACTCTAAAATTCTGTCGTACTGGGTTATCTCAGGGATCTGGTTTGAAGTGGCCTCAGACACAGTTACAGTTTCAGCCATCCACTCTGACCGAGTGAAGGAATAGTAAAACCGACCTGTCAACAGTGCCTATGGACACTGTGATCATGTTATCAAGTGATTTCACGTACATTCCAAAACAACATCAAACAGCATTATAATTTAAGGAAATGTTAACTCTGGATCGACCCATCGGCCATTGAAACGTGAACAACAGAACAAAAAAACAAATCCAATATAGTAGGCAGTGAATGTTCAAAGTTCATGAGTCTGCTTAAGTCAAACCCCGAGGACAAGTCCAATCCTTCCACCCGCTTTCATTCTGCGTACAGCTTATTCCTGGCCCGCACCTCTTCCTACAACTGTACACACAGTGCTGTTCTCGGCTTGACAGCAGTGTAAACTATAGACAGTTGAGTGGCTATGAAGCTCCACTGGCCCCTACACACTAAGGATCTATTTGAGGTGGAACGTGACAGCTGGACCGCCCCAAAGCATAAACCAGAACCAACACTAGTGTAAATGGCCCAATGGTTTTGGAGGGTGGGTTGGTAGCTGGGACAACAGGGTCACTTGGGTCCTTTGGAAGGGGTGTCCGTCTCTGTGGATTGGCGGCCATCGTTCCAGGCCTCCCGGGTGCTCTTAAGGGCCTGTGTCCTTTGCTGGTCCACAACCACATAGTCAACACGCTCATCGGATGCTGCCATGCCAGTTCCATTGCTTTTCATCTAGAGAAGGAAAACCGTATAGGTCAGCATTGAAGATCCTTCACACTTCTTCATCTAATTGTGAGTGTTGGGATAATCTAAGTAAATTCCTTTCTTACCTTCCTTGGTGGGGTCGACTTGCCAGGGTCAAGATCCAAATCCAGGTACTCCACCTGTTTGTCTCCCTTTGGCTTCACCATGGGGCTGCTGCCACCATCCGCAGTCAGGGGCGCAACAAGCTTCACGTTCTACATTAGCCAGGAAAGAATGCTTTTATTGAGAGAAGAGAAACACTGAAGCAATGTCAGAGTGAAACAGAGCCAATATTCAAACATACTCCTGTGTTGTCAAAATAACCAATTTTATTTTATTTATGATGTATCAAGAAGTTGGTTCTTTCACAGAATGCTGTGTAAGCCCAAATTGCATTCAGAGGCGTCTTTAGAGGGTTGTCATACAGGTACGAATGGTTTGTGGATTGGAAGATTTAAAAAATGACTGCAATCAAATGTTAAAGGCATAGTAGTCAACAAAATCACTGTCCAGGTAAACTGGTTGTCAAAACTGGAGCAGGCAGTGAATTATGGGACTATTTAGATGAAATTGATCATTTATCATAAGAATACATTTGTTTAATCGGTGAAAATCTTTTCATCAAGCCCATGTCCCATGTCTGACAGGCACCGGACTCGTAAGATTTGATCACTGATGGATGCACCATTTCATCGTGCTGGTGCAGTGGTGACATGACATGAGATCTCCTGTCTTTTTGTCATTATATCTAAACATCACATTTAAGATTTAAAATAAGGATAAAAAAATATAAGCTAAAATTATGGTATTGTGACAACACTAAGGTACATGTTGGACCTACAGGCAGAGTTAATTTCTAACTACAAGTGGGGTGGAGTTATTAGAACTAGGATGGTGGCAAAGCTAGAACATACTAATTGTAAGAAGAGTGATGGTATATAATATCTGAAAAGCACTACAAACTGTGTATCCAAGCCACAGTTTGTAGCTGGTGTTGGGGGCTGACATAAGCACTGCAAAGTCTGTTCTATGTACTTGCTGATTTTCTCATCTAATAACACCTGAAACTGGTGACTTCTGGTGATCTGACAGGGCAGGCCATGCATGTCTAACCTGGCAACCCTGCTCACCTCCTCTATGGTGTCAAGTTCCTCCACCTCCCTCTTTACAGGGGTGATGGGAACTGTGCAGTAGAAGGACTCCTCTCTACACACAGTAAGAAGGAAGTAGTCGCAAAGAGGGGAAAAAAAGAGAACAGCAGATGGTCAAGAACAAAATGCAGGAAAAATAAAATGGATGAAGCCAGAGTCTGGTGATGTCAGAGAAATGAGGAACTAGGGAGAAAGAAATTAACACGAGTGAAGAAAGAACAGGAAGTCAGCAGACAATATTAAAGCAAATGTTGGAAAAAATGTAAACAGACTGTTTCAGCAAGAAAAATAGGAAATGGTACATCTAATACCCAAACTGCAAGAAAAAGTATCCGCATTGACAGAAATGTCATCCTGTCAGTGTATAGCTGATATGCCCAGTATTATTCTTCAGAAATGAAAATGCTGTATAAACCAATTGTGCCTGTTTCAGCAACATTGCTGAAAGGCTAAAAGACACTACAACTGGATTCAATTTTACCCACTGCCTAAATAACTAAAATTGATCTTTTCAACAACAGTAAAGGTACTGATTTGACAAAAAGCAGCATTCTTTAAAGAGCACAGTACCTGAAAAGCAGAAGAACAAAAACAAAGGGTAAAGAGGATAAAGAGGAAGTTTAAGTGGCGAGGAGTCCGTCTGCAGCAACCAGTAATTTGTCCAGACTAATGTATGGCTTAGGGAGAGGAGCAAGGACTGGAAATGGGATTTCTAACACTTTCTGAACAGCAACTACAGCTTAACATTCTAGGCTGTATGGTATTCAACCCAGAAACTGTTTGTCTACCTCACACAAAATCTTCTACTGTATTTATGGTGCATCTGTTGGGAAAACTGTCTGTAGGTGTCACATGAATAAGTGCAACATAGATTCAAGAACCCACTAAAACCACATATAACAATAAAAATCAAATTAGACATTTATCACATTTTTCTGTAGCTTTGATTATCTGCGATTTGAGAAGCAAAGAAAAAAAAAGTAATCATGCAACTTCTTATATCAGAGGATAGTTATGTGTTACATACTGGATCATCTGTGGACATATTAGAGACCATGGCTACATAATTCTCTTCACACTCCTCGGAGTCAGTGCTGGAGGCCATGCTATGCACTGACGGGGGTCTCGCTGGCATTGGAAACCTAGAGAGACTGAGCAGCATTCACAATATTTACACACCGACTTCAAGGCAAATACACTCTCTGGTGAGCACAAAATATAATACAGACATAACAGTCGCAGCAATAAACCACTGCAGCCAGAAGAGTCCCTGCAGCACTAAGCACAGAAATAGACCTCATCCCTGATAAGCCAACAAACTGTGTTCAGTATGATGTAGCTCTGAGGCAGATCCCAGACCTGTTTGTATGAGCAGTGCTACTCTGGTCACAAAGTGACTCTGGTAATGCATGAAGTGTTAGTGCCTACTTTCTTAGTTAAGTGTATATACTACAAAAAGGCATGTTCACACCAAAGTACATTTTCCTACAAAAGAGAAGGAAACCTCAACTGCATTTTGTGTTGGTAATATAAGGAGCAGGTAGGACAATGCACACTGTTTCCATAACAACATCATTGACTTTAGTCACCAGGAGATGAGGTGCAGCAATTTATTTTCACTGTCCTGTGGCCTGTGTATCTCTGAACAATTGCATTTTTCTCAACTTTGAAAAGGCATGGTGTCTCTTCTCTGACAGCATCCCCACTTGACTTGACTTCAAACTAAAAATAAAAACAAGGCTCATGGGAAAGCAGAGTAGTGTGAACATGCCCCTCAGTTGTTAGCAAAACGCAGAATTATGAAAAATTCTGCAGAACATTTTAAATACTTACTCCCGAGCAAATGAGCGTGTGACGGGTGAGCGGACAGGCGTACAGGGCTCCTCCCATTCTGGCAGTGGTTTGATCTCCAGTGGAGCAGGTTTTCCTGAAGCAAGGTACACATACAAGTCAGTCACTGCTTAAGACACAGACTTAAAGTACATGTATGTGAGGCTGGCAAATTTGAACAGCAGAAACGCTGTATATAATGTGGCGTTAATCAACCTATGTGCTTAATTTAGTGTTGTATGTCATAAAATCATTTCTGTTGCATATCTAAACAGGAACAAATGAATGCATGACATGTAAACACCAACAACATGGCTCATTATTTTGTTTTATCAATACTTATTTTGAACAATTGTAAACGGCTGAAAAGCAGTAATACAAAAATCAAAATTTTAAAATTCTGTCTGCAGTGCAACTCTTACTGTTTAATTATTCATTGCTTTACAGATTACAAATTCATTAATGAATCAATAAATAATATTCAGGAGCTCATTTACCCCCATTTATCCCTTTTTTCTGTTACCTAAAGTATCCGTCTCATTGTAATCAGATCTTGTCTCCTGTAAATGCTGGCGCAGGACAACAACCTTTGCGTGTATGAGGATATTAAATCTATATTGAACCAATCTGATGAAAACATTGGTCCTTCTATACAATCAATGCAAAATTGTGTGTGTAATAAAAGACCTCACAATAGATATTCACCATAAATGCTCATTAACCATGGCTTCTGTCACAGGAGTTGGACTTAAACATTGTAAACTACATACTTTATGCAGAAGGCAGCTGCTGCCAGTACACGCTGTGTGTTCCCAAGCAGGAGAGTGGATATGGTTATTTATGTGAGTCTCTCTTTCATAAGATGATATCACTGTTCAATTTCCCCCTGACAAGCTATCTACTACTTTCCAGAGCCCATGTGAGTGTTTTTATGACAATAATCCTGTTGTGGCTGCTACATCTGCGTGTGTGTTTTGGAAGCACAATATGTTCAACTGCAAACAAAAAACATTAAAAGAAATGTTTGGGAAAAGAAATGTCAGTAAATTATAGCATTTGGTTGACTGCATATAAGAAGTCACATCAGAGTGAGGGGATATTTAGGTGAAGTGGCACTAACAGTTAAGTTGTAAAGGTATGTTGCAACTGCTCATGAGCTCCAAAACTAACCTCTGCAGTCCACCATGCGTGAAGTGCACACCCATCCACTCCCGCTGGGATTTAGGACTTTAAGACTCCATTTAATATTTTATAAACCTACTTTGGTACCTCTGGATAGAGATGCTCTTCACAAATAGTACATACTAAAGTGGATTTTAACTGATTCTGGTGCACACAGTTAATCTCTTATAGAACCAACAGGCCTGAGAAACAAGAGAAATCCCACAGTACACTGTTTACAACATGCAAAGAGTCGAGATGAAGTAGAGTTTGGACAGGTCAAAGAATGAAAAGTTTTCAGTTCAGTGTGGAGTACCTACCCTTGCGTCGTCCCCTTGGGAATTCACCTACGGTTTGAGAGTCGGTTCGCTCTAAACCGACACCTTTTGCTCTTATTATTTTAGGACTCTGACCTGATTGGTGAAAGAAGACTTTGCTTATTATAAAATTTTTGGTGATCACAACAGTTAAGCCCTACTGTAAGAACCGCTCTGCCATGCAAAGCAAAAGACGAGACTTTTCTGAACAACAAAACTACACCCTCATGTACACCCAGTCACCTTTTTGTGCAGCACAGTTATCAAGAGGATGATTGTCATGACAACAGCAGACCCATACTGCCCAACATGCACCTCACTCCATGCACCACGGCTTCCCACACAAAGACTGACATCACAGCTGTGCATGCACGATGAGTAGTGTATAAGCACTGAGAGAAATCATGTCATGTTGAGAAGAGCACAAACAAAACTGTAGAACAGAGTAACTTACTGATGAGGCACATAGCTCATTTTACACTAACACACTGATCACAACATTTTTCTGCAGTGCTGACAAGAGCCTAAATGTGCCACAATCTCAAACTAAGAAAATTAGATTAAATGGAATCACAAATAGTGTTAATAAAATGAAACCCATTGACTAGCACAGACCAAAGACGTCAAAGCCTTCACAACATATAGCTCACAAAAGACGAGCGAAGTTGGTAGTGAGTAGAATTAGTCCAGTAGAGATGAATTTTGCATGGCTCATGGAGAATAAAGACATTAACAATATGCAAAGAGGACTCAAAGAGGCATGTGATATTCTACTTATTTCTGAAACATGTTCATCCATACTTTCTGCTTTAGACATAAAATATACCAATAAATACTAATACTTCTGAATAGTGATGTGACTCATTAATGTTTACTCATCTTCAGTTTCAGTCTGATTATCATACTTAAGATACATAAAGATTTCTGTCCATATTTGAAATTCACTGTGCTTTATGCCGGTCTTTGTGCTATTTTCTAATGGCAGGTGCAGTTGGATTGATGGCTGAATCTACACTGTAATAATATCACACAGCGCCTTTCAAATCATCAGTTATAAAGGGTGTTACTTAACATAAAAACACATCAGTGTGACAGCATCAGAAGAGAAAGCTGAACAGGAGTGTTTGCAGATGTTTCAACACTGTCTGAAAATTGCCACGATAGATGCAATACTCTTCTTTCCCTTAGTTGTCCTAATAAAACCAAAACAAATATCATCAAGACAGTAAAATTAGATACTGTGGTGAATAGTGATAGATGTGACTTAAAAGTGAACAAAGAAAAGAGAAAAATCACAAAACTATGACTGAGAAAGAACAAGTGATAGATAGCGAGAACAACTAAAAATGACAGGACCCAAACTACAAATGGGCAATATTTTTTTACACTCATACTTTTCTGGAAATGATGGATTACAAACTTGTAAGAGTTCAAGAGCTGTGGTCCTAAATCTGAAATACATTGGTATCTGTCCCATATATTGTACCAATAATTATGTTTTTTAAAGGCTGAATTTTTAAAGATGAGAGAGGGCTGGGCATACACTATACTGCTAAACTCAAGTATATACATTTTGTAATAATGGTCCAATACACCACATACAATAAACTAATTATCATACAGAATTTAAGCGTTATAAGTACTCTACTGTAATGGCCCCTGCGCCAAATAATCCCATATTTTAGACACTGAAGTCTTGATGAGTACTGAACATTCTGAGTTATGGCTCTTTTTGTGAAACATGAGCAATGCCCTAAAATTGGTAGGCCTGTAATAGAGCAGTCAGATGATTTGGAGTAATAAAAATCTTTTTATAACTTTTAGTCATGATAGTCCAGCAATGATGCATGCCAAATTTGGAGTTGACTGACTCAAAAGGTCAGAAAAAAAATCCCACATGTCACGCATGGGAGGATTCCTCACTGGGAAATGTAAAACTCCATAACATGTCCTATTTTCCTCAGTGACAATAACAGCTCTGGCTTTTGGTTTGCCTTTGTGATGACTCCCTGTCTCCCTGTCATTCTTCAACTACCATTCTCTCGTTGCCCATTACTCAGCCTTTCAATCTGCCCAGATTGCAATTCCCTTTGCTATTAGGTCTTTCATCAAAGAGCTCCATTCAGATGATGGGAACAAAGGGGATGGAGGTGACCACTCCGGGCTTCGGTCACTCCATGGCACAGAGACCAGCCCCCTCCAAAATGGGCTACAGGGCCTCTTGAGCTCAGGACAAAAGTGCTTTTGACAAGGAGCTAACTATGTAGGATGTAAGAAGATGTAGCAGGCACTAAACTAATTCATCAACAGGTGAAATAAGCTGGTCAAGGACAGGCATAGAGGAAGATTGTGGTTGGTATTTAATACACCGGACAAACCAAAGGAGACAAAATGAGAGAGAACCATCTTCCACATTAACAATGGCAACTAAAGTATGATAAAGAAAAATGCTGCTTGGAAAATGGTTGGAAATTATGTATTTATGACCATGAGCCAGCACTGAGAGTAGCAGCTGAGTGTTAAGACAGAGGATGGACTGTCATTGCATTAGTGAATACTGAGCATACTGAAGCAAGTTAAATGCAAGAATAGACTTCAACACACATCAAACCCGCAACACCAACATGATAAATCTAGTCAGAATATTGACGAACCAAGTCACAGCTACACATGCATGCAGACCTATCATCCACTCACCTTTGCGATCAGGTTTGAGATTTCGGTCCACAGGTGGGGGCTGGCAGTCACTGAGCATTGGCCTACGAGGAGGGGTTTTGGGACTTGAGCGGAATCCCATGTGGGCGGGCGGGGGGACCTGCTTTCCCAGAGAGGAGAACTCCATGGTGCTTGGAGTCATGGGCACATAGTTGGGTTCGTGCATTGGCTCTGTCAAACTGCCTGAGTGATGATGTGACGGGGAGTTGGCGCTCATGGGTACATAGTTCTGGTCTACTTCCTCTGTGGACTGGCTTCCCACTGGCATCATTCCTTTGTTTTTCTGAGGGTGACATGGCACACACATATGTTCACAAATAAAAAGAGACACAGTGTAATGCTGCCTGTATAGTGGAAAACTCAAATGATGTGGCAACAGCAAATCAATCAAGAATGAATTCAAAGAAACTACCAATACAAAAATATGATGGTAGCCAGCATGTGCTGCGCTACCAAAATGCTGAAGAATTGCAGGTAGATGCTCAGGAGCAGCAGCTAACATGTACTACCAATAAACCAGCAGCATAGCTAGCCTTAATATTTAAGCTTGCTAGCAAAAAGACTTAGTTAGTTAGTCTGCTGATTATACAATTGGAAAACGAATCCAACAAGTAAACTGAAATAATCATTACAGTAGCTGAATGTAAACTATTATAAATTAAACTAAACTAAACTAAACTAAAATATTCTTTAGTCTGAATCAAACAGTGTAATGAAAAAAATTGAAAAACTGCAATAACGACATGAATGTTTCCCTTTAAGGTGTTAGCCTCTTCCTAAATGCACAGCAGGGATCAACAGTAAAATGATCTTATCACTTACAAAGTAGCTGTTGAAGCTTTCATTGAAGTCAAACGAGCAGCTTTTGTCAGAGGGGAATGATCTAGGAATGTCATAGCAGTCCTGGGATCCAAAATCTGCAAAAAACACATCATATAATTGCAATACATAATGGAAGTTAAATGGGATAAATAGTAGCAGTGATAGTTGCTTAGCATTAACTATTTTATCTGTAGGACACAACATGATAATTTCACACTAGACTTTCTGTACCAGTGCGAAATGCCAGCCATTCTATGCCATAACATAATCCTACATATACACAATAGAGGCCCAATTAAAATATGTGATTGCATGACTCTACCAAGATTCATTTACTGAGTAGGACAGAGCTCTGCCATTGTGTGTAAGGGCTCCACTATGAGGTATATTATAATTGTTTTTTGCATTCTCATTATGCACTGATGCAGTCACTAATGCATTTCACTTACCGCCACAAGAACCACAGCAAATGCTGGGAAGAGCTTGTAAGGCAAATGATAGTGTCAGTTGAGGAAGACTAAGTGGGGTAAGACCATGATGGGGAATAATTACAATGAGACATGTAATGAATGAAATACTGTAACTGCATCCAAATACATCAATAAAAATATGTTTCAAATGATTCAGATGAAATCCCATGCTTATTAAAGTGCAAATCATTCACATATACTGGGTTATTCCTGCTCAGTGATTCCTTACATTTTCATTTTATTCCCCTTGCATCATCAAAATGCAGATAGAGATCGATCTTTCAACCCAGTCTCTCGGTTGGAGAAATATTCACCACAGCCTCAACGCCATTCAGTGTGAAGTTATACAACACATCATCAGATGTTAGCAATGCACAGAGTTTAACACGGGTAAGACTGATGACTGACTTTTGGTTTGTGTAAACAACTATCTTGCAACTAATACTTCTGTAATGACATTTGTCACCACAAGAGGGAGGAGTATGTGGAAGAATATACCACTTTGTGTCCATCTTTACATCACAAGTCTCCTTGACAGAAAGTTGTTTTCAATTTATTTTAAGCCTTTCTATAAAAGATGTACATTGATCTAAGATTTGTGCTATTCAGGTAAATTTCTATCATTAGAACTACTTCCTTTTTCTATTTTTACTTAACTATTATAAAAAAATTCATCTCTTGCCTATTCAAAAGATCCCTACTCAGGCTTTGATTTGCCAGGTTTTAGTAAAATCTTGTCCAGATTTGATACACAGTGAAAGTGATGATAGTGCACAGAAATTGCTGTTATGTGATACAAACTTGTGAATCTCTACTTTGATAGATAACATAATATTTTAAACATCACATGAAAGATTAGTGATGGTATAGTATGGACAACAAGAAAGGTAGTCCTGATAATTAGCCGAAGATATCTGTGGTAAGTGAGGACACATGAAGATGGTTCTTAATGTTTCTTACTTGCTTTTAAATGTAAGTATGTGTAATTGAGTACTGTAACCAATATATATGAGTGGAATTGCTGCACAAACCACTGTCAAGTTCATTAAAGGCATTTGCAGAAAACGCTGTTCAGGTCCGATAAGGTTTTGATCATTTGAGTGGATTGTGAACAAAACAGAATAATAAAGGTAAAAACGGGGAATGCAGCTGGAAGAAAATATACTAAGAGCTCCAGTGACGTCTCTTATCATCCATCAAAAGAAAGCTAAAAGGGTACCGAATGCAAACATAAAAGATGTGCAAAAGCCTCATAGAGCCATTTATAATGTGTCTAGTTGAAGAAAAATATCACTACACATAAAGGTAAAAATTTTATAGAGGAAAAAGGCTTTGTGAATGTGTGTGTCCTGTTACACACTATATTTAGATTTTTATATTTCAGGATCATAAAAGATATTTTCTTATCTCATTGTAGTTTTCCAGTGCTCTACTCCAACAGTAAAAAAAGAGAGAGAGAAAAAAAAAAAACAACTCTCCCGACACAAACCTTTACGGAGGCGTGAACAGTCCACAGTGCCAATAGTGTTGCTGCGTAATGCTTTATTCCCAGCACTAGTAGGCACACAGTAGTTCCCATCCGTCTCTGAGGCCGACCGGGGCACACAATAGGTGTCCGTAGGTGAGCGCTCAGCAGGGGGTGGTGGGGGTCCTGAGGTGGAACTGAGCGAAGGCTTGGGTGGTCTCGGAGGGGGGACTACATCTCCCCCGCTCTCTGAGCCTCCTACCCCTGTTGACGATGACAATGTGCGGGGCACCTGGTAGGTACAGTTTGCACCAGGTGTAGGTGGGATATCATAACTGATGGAAAGATTGCGCAGCTGTGTCTCCATCGAGGGCTTCCGTGATGGTGTGTTGAAGACATAAAGCTCAGAGGTGTCCCCACTGTCTAGATGGGCTGGAGGGGAGGAGGCCGACTTGGGGAGCAGCACAGTGTCCTGGGAGTAGCTGCGAGGGAGGTGGTAGAGGCTGCCATCAGTTGAGAGCGAGGCACCACGTGATGGAGGCGAGTCGTAGATGGAAGAGGCAGAGGCAGGGGCCGGGTGCTGTGGGAAGAAGCCATTGTGCGAGGTGTGTTTAGCTGATGAGGTGGAGGATGTAGGCGTGCGGTGAGAGGGGAGGTTGTCATTCAGGTCTGTCTCTGAGGAGGTAGACTTGGAACACTCGGCATGGGCTCTGAGAAGAAAACACATATATACACCAGGGAATTAAATATCCACACAAAACAGGTTGATTTAGAGAAGTTAAGAAATTCACACAGTCATAGTAAAACTTCACAGCACTGTTCGCAAGTCATTGTTAGTAGCCTAAGGTTATAATCAGATACCTCTTGTCACTAATCTTTGACACCCTCTTATAATATAAGCACCTCTTTTTGGGGAAAGTGGATAACTGAGGGACTAAGTAGCTGTTGGGTAATATCTAAACATGCAGTGTTTAGATATAGTGTTAAGTACAACTCAGTCAGTTTTGATCTACAAAGAGATAATTGCTTAAGAGTAAAAAACTTCTAATCCAGCACTAATAATGATCTACAAAAGCCACGTAAATCTACAGTGTTTGTGTGTCTCTGTTGGTCTGTCTTGTTTTCTTTTTTATATACATGTGCAGCACTCCACACAAGCAGGCAGTTCCAGCTGGATGGCTGGCCACTCACAGACTAGCCTGTGGGGGAAGAGTCTTGCTCTCACACTCCTCCAGGAGCAAATACTCCTGGTCTCCCTCCAATGGAGAGTGAAGCTGCACGGAGCTACACACACCACACAGCAGAGACAAGGAAAAGAGTGGCAGTACAGATGAAATGTACAAAAAGAATAAATGGGCTGAAAAAAGTGTACAGAGAGAAGCTGACATCACAATACAGCACTCCAACACAGTGAATATGGAGTCTCATACATACAATAGAGGCATACGTACACAAACTAACTCACCTGTTGGGTTCAGGCTTTTTACTCTCACAGTTGGCCAGCCACAGGTAATCCTGAGGCTCCTCTGAACTGGACTGAGAGTCCAGGTGTCGCACACTGACCGGTTGGTATGGAGGGGGCACACTGGACAGCACTCCTGCTGCTGGACCAACAATATTACCCAGTGCTGGATGTGGGGGGGTATCCACTACCAGGCCTCCGATGGCTGACTGGTGAGCAGCTTTTGCTGCCTCTGGAGGACAAAAACGAGAAGGCTGGGATTAACTTCTCTCAAGACCGTTTCTGTTTATGTGTTTGTATATCAGGCCATGTGTGCCTCAAAACACTTAAGGCCAAATACAATACAAGGTTTTCCACAGCTGACTGTAGAGGAGGTGGGCTACAACCATTGAATTAATGGTCACCTCCACTGACAACAGAAGAAATTAACACACTTTTATGAAAAAAACAAGAAACTGTAACCTTAAAGGGAAAGCAGCAGAGGTGCTCCTTTGCAAAGCAAATGCTATTTAATGAATGAGTGAGATTATTATTTAGCTTGTCATCTAGAGACTAAAAATTGATCACAAAAAATGAGATAGCATCATGATCTGTCAGACTCGGCTCAGCAGCTGTCAGTGAATGACTGATCAGGCTTACACATATTACAGTGGCTTTGTAGTAATTAAGTAATTAATCAGGGCAGGATAAAGCAGATTTGATTATCAACAGCCAGATATTCACTTCATGTAAAGTAGAAGTTAGACATTCACCAGCTGGGCTCTATAATCTGTATTGAAAACATCAGCTCCATCAGATGGACTTCCACTGAATGTATTTCATTAAATCCAGTGGACTAATTTGACTGACCCATTTCATTTTTGGACTTTTTACTACTTTTGTATTGATCCATTTTTAATCCTGATGTTGGATTAAAACCATATTGTTGTATTTTTATATTTCTACTGTTCCAACTTCTTGGTAACCTATGGCTCCTACTGAACCCCCAGTTCAAATAAGCCAAGATCTCCTACTTCTGTGGACCTGCAAAGCCCATTGAGACAGTGTAGGTGATATTGGTGACTGATGATATTAGGCAGAGAGTAAACAGTAAGCCGTGTTTGCTAATGTCTACTCTTGCAGAGTAAACTTGGACCCAAGCTGTTTCTTAGCAACCCAATCCCAATGTAACAGTCTATACTCACCTTCAGCATTTTGACTGATACTACATCAACATTACGTCTCTATAATGTCTGAACTTCAGGAGCTGGTGTGTGTGTGTGTGTGTGTGTGTGTGTGTGTGTGTGTGTGTGTGTGTGTGGGGGGGGGGGCCTCACTCTGATGAGACAAGGACAGATCTCAGATATTTCTTTGCAACAGCTCCCCATACTCTCTTTCTCAAATTCAACCACAAATCACAGCTGAAACTAAAACACAGGGTGTCCCTTCTCAACTGATCCAGGAAGTTCACAACAGTTGATAACCTGACTTGGGCAGATTTCCTGGGAGAAATAAAACAGTAGGCAGTCCAGCTCAATGTGAAGGAAGAGGTGTGGTATGCGTGACAAGATTCCCTAAATAACACCGGCACTGGCAGCTGATATCAATCTCACTGCAGTCATTGCTGTGAATTTACACAAAAAAGACCATAACGAGTAAGTATTTTCATCACTTTTCACATCCAACAACCTCTAAAAGCTTCACTTGTTCATAGACCGTCTGAATACAGTGTTTGCCTTCAGAATCCCACACACTATTTCTCAGACAGAATTTCCTGAAGGTCCCTGCTTTGTCACACTGAGTTTTCAAATATCAGAGTCCTTTTCAAACGCTTCTGCTCGAGCTGATTGTTGCACCACACAGAGAGCCAAGATGCCTGATGCGTATGCCGGGTGAAATATATCTATGCTTTCATTCCACATCTTTCTACTTTCTTCATCTTTTCACAGTCCTCCCACTCTCTTCAATAACTGTGATGGTTGTATCTCAGACAAGGTCCCCTCTTTCTCTTCTTTTAAAAGTAATCTCTCTTTTTGTGCATCATTTGCTCCTCTCTCCCCTCTGCTATCTTCTTCCCTTTTTCCTATTTGTTGGTTAAAGGTTTAAGTGCTGATTCATACAGGAAGAGGGAAAATCCCCTCTGCTCATACTCATCTATACCTCCTACACTGTCTCTCAGCCCTCCTAATGTTCTCCCCTCTAATATCTGCCCAGCCATGAAGCACTCTAGCGTGGCCACACACAACAGAAGAGTAGGAGTTGGGTCTCACATGCAGAGAAGTGTAAGCTGCCGCAAAAGAGAGAGCCAAGGACATTCTTTTGTAAGAAGAACTGTGAGGAGGGCTATCTGCAAAGATACTTGTCTTTAGACCTAGTTGCTCCTTGTATAGTCTCACTGTTTGTTTTCACATGCTAGTTTCAATAATTCTGTAGCAGAAGTGCCATGAATGCTGTTAACAGGGTTGCCCTGCATCACTACCTATGTACCTGAGGCGGAGGCATAGTCACAATACTGTGGAGAGGACGACCCTGGAGCAGCATGATGAGTGACTCAGTTGTGAGGTTTATAAAGTATATTCTTCTCCTAAAAGAATCCTAGTGATGTGACATGTCACACAGGGAATCCGTGCAACTTCTATGCCAGTTCTCATCACACTAAAATGCTTACACATCTAAATGAGGAGAAAGAGAAACCATATTGGACCAAAACCCTGATGTAAATAGCACAACTTGAAATTAGGCTCAAAGACAGAGAGAAAGACAGGGAAACAAGAGTATGCAAACGAGAGAGAATGAGAACTAGATAAGAGGGGAAGGATGAAGGAGAGACAGTGAGACCAGCAGATACACAATGCTTTGATTATCCAGTACTGGGAACAAGAGTAACGTGAGCCTCAACATAACACATGGATCAACACATGGATCGTTAGACCTTGGCTGAGAACTATGCTGAATACAGGCCTTCTGGCACATTCAGCTGGTTCACCTAACTCCTTCAGAGATAAAGAGGCAGATATTTGAGAGGCACAACAGTCAAATGAGAGACCAATCAAATGTACAGTAGTTATCTAGTGAGCTAATATTGTTTTGTTCAATCCTAGCAATGCATTTGCTTACGGCTAGAGATGAAACACACCCAGATTTAAAGCTGCTGAACAGGAATTCAGCTTTTCCTGTATTACTGTACTATATCAGTGAAGACTGTTGGTGCATTAGAAGATCAATTCTTCTACACTGAAAAAAATACACAATCGTCATTGTGGTGTGCACTGGACACTGTAGCGTGACAAGTGTAGCCAATACTACTAAATTGTTTAAAATTATCTGTAAATTGAGTTTGAATTTCGACACACTACACAGTGCCCATAGCTTTCATGCTGGCTAAACGTAAAATATTTCAGCACTGTTGTGTGGTTAACTATCTAAGGCCAATCCTTACCGTCATCAGTGGGGTTAAAACCACAGATGTCGCAGATGCAGCGAACCCACTTATTCATCTCGTCCTCGGTGTCAGCCACCAGGTAGAAGACACGGTCAATGGTCTTGATGTCAAATATGAAGCTGTGCTCCAAGTCCTTCTTATTGAACGTCAGCCCAGCGTCCACCTGAGGGAGAAACCGACAGAGCTTATTTAATTTGGAATCAGTCAAGACAAAATGGATGACTGAATATTTACAGCTTCCCAAAAACCTCCAAGCATGTTAAAATGTAACTTTAGTTTGTGCTCCTTTGAACTGATGATTACATTCAAGCCTGAAAAATTAAACTGAGCATTTTCAAAATTTCGTAAAAACAATGGCATGTATTGTTAAAAAATATGGCAGTTTTTTTTTTTTCAAATTTGACTTGATGTATTTGTGAGGAAAATAGTGGCTTAAATCTGTGACTTCAGTGTCCTAAGTAATGCAAACACCACAAAAGTAAAATTATGAATATATTTGGGCACATGCTGCAGCTAGCTTAAAAATCAATTATACATGTAGAAATGTGGAACTGGGGCTCTTCAATTTGCAGGCTGGTAATAATGAAGAACCATACCTGCTCACACAAGTTGAGATCAATCACGCGGATGGGCTTCTTGGCATGGTCATTCTTGTAGTACTCCAACACGTCTGGGTCGCCTGTCAGACGGCCACTGCGAAGAACAAACCACCGCTTCTTCCATGCCTGCAGGGTGAGCACAGAAATGAGGCCAAAGGTTATTTGTGTGTTCTCACAATGACTGCTCCATTCCCAACTGACCACAGGCTGGCCAAATGCTTTATTTTTCCAGTTTAGCCAATGTGTCCTAGCATAGCTTGTGTCTCTGTGTGCATTCTCCACCAGCTGCACTGGCCTCACTGAAGAATACTGAGAGCCAGAGGGAAGAGGCCCGCAACCAGAAATATGTGTCTGGGATAACCAGAACAAAAGCCACATAGTTTGGTGTAGCACCCTGATTGGGGTGAATAACCAAATCTATAAGGAGAAACAGGCAATTAGGTCTTTTCTTTCAAATGGTATTTGTTGTCTGTGAGAATATGGCACCACAAAGCAGACAGAAGAGTTTAAATTCAGGCATAGCAGACACAGAAAAGTAGATAAGATTTATGACTTTCACTCAGTGTACATAAATAAAAGACAGTTTAGTAATAAAATCCTTATCCGACAGCACATTAAGTATATTAAAGAGAAGGCAATGAGAGACCACTAGCTTCCTGGGATAATTTAATAAATCAGTAATAGATTACTGAGGGCCACGCTATAGAAACATGATAAAAATCCCCCCGTGCCACTGTAATTCAAAATACAGCTTCAAAATTTGTTAATGTACCATGCATATGACGGGTTGTTGTTTGAAAGATAAAGGTCAGTGAGAGTGAAAGGCTTCTCCAGGCCTTCAACATAAATTCAAAGCCAAAAGCTGATTAATTTTGGCACTACACTGACACTGTAACCTTGCTTGTAAATTGTGTTTTCCACATTGGAGTTTTATCTAGAGAACATATCCAACAGTGGTTAATTTAAATGTAGACTCAAGGAGGTCACGAACTCTTGATTTTGCTGAGTCACAGCAGTTAGGCTCAACATTTTGTTTTAAGGTCCAAAACAAGCTCTCCTCAAAATAGAAGCAAGACCTGTCTGAGTGACTGCTAGATTCTGTCGTAAGATAAGGGAATTATTCAAAAAAATTTCACTTCCTTTACTGCTTAAGCGAGGGCAATTATGTACGGACACTTTGTACATATTTCACCAGATAGTGTATTACTAAAAAACATGAACTCCAAAATGAGAGGATAGATTGAATACCAGAAACTTTCCCAGGACTGTTTAAAATGTGAGTTTAAAATGACAGACAAGACACAGACACAGAGATCAGATAGATCAGGAAGCAGACCAACAGAGTGTGAGGAATGCAAACTAATGCTTTGTTGTTGTTGTTTTGGGGTAGGAGATTGACCGTATTAAAAATGCTGTGGGCTTGGATTTTTTCATCCCTTCGCTGTTTTTCCATCCACAGGGTGTCCTTTGTTAGTGGGCCAAGCCCCGCACTGAGACAGCATGAAGAGCATCAGACCTTTCCCTCCAAAAACAGGATGAAGAAACAAGCAGAGCTGCAAAGCCCCTGGAATTTATACTGCAGGCACACAGACATACAGAAACGACATGGACAAAACACTAAAAAATTCAATAACACACATAGTTTCATACAAAAAGAATCAAAACCCCGTTCACACCCCACATGCAGCACATTGCACACACACATGCAACACATGTTTCACACACTATAGTTCAAAAGGCCTGCATTATATAATCACAAACACACCCACATAGTCCAAATGAGGATTAAACCTATTAAACCTACATCCTTTGAGGCAGGACCACTTAAATACCAAATTTAACCATAAAAACTAAAGTGAATGTGCAAAGACAACACTGATGTGTGTTGTGTTGGTTGAATAAAGACAGTGGGTGTGGAGAGGGAACCTCTCTCTCTGGCACATGACAAAGCAATCGTGGGTCAAGTTACCCTGTGGGGAACAGAAGGACTGAGAGCTTAAGTTACAGCAAGGCCAGGCCCGCCCAGGGTGAGAGTGTTGACAACTGGGTGAGTTGTATATGCTCAAGACAGCAGCTAGTGAGGCCTGTTGAACAAAACCGCTTAATACTCATAGAGTACAGTTCCTTTGAAAATGCATGAGAAAACAGGTCACTTGTAGTTAAAAGGAGCAGAGTGGAGAGTGTGCACATCCAAGAAACCTTTATAGCTGAAAAATTTAAAACTGAAATCCAACAAAAGAGCCACACGCTGTGCAGACAGTGGCCCATGGATTTAACATAACAATGTTGCAATTTCACTGAGATCTTTGTTAAGCTTAGTCAAGTAAACATGACAAAGAAGACCAGGCAATATGTATAGTAATCACACAGATGACTGTGTGGGGTTCCTGCAGAATTAAAAATGAAACTACACTGACGCCCTGAGATCACAAAGAGGGGCTGTGAAAACACGCTGAATCTAGTAAATCACAAACATTTTATCAAGTATAATGATCACATAAACTATCCAAAAGAGAAGCAATTATCATAGAGGGTACCACAAAGAAACAATAAATATAACAAAAAGAATGGACAGACAAAAAATAAATATATAAGCTATGTACAAAAATGTAATGGGCCAAATTCATACTGAGGAAATACTCAAAAAGATAATGGAAAAGAGGTATCAATGGCTGTTCACCCCTGGAAGGGACAGTCAAAATGTATCCTTCTTAAAAGATGTAAAAAAATAAATAAATAAAATTAATCGTACTGTGAAAAATGTATTCCAAAAAAAAGTGGACAAAAAATTTGTTATTGCAGGTTGAAAGGGCCTCACTGCCTTGCACCAGCCTCCTTGTGAACCGAGTCTTTCAATTGTTTCAAAGAGCACGACAAAAACTTTTGGTGAGACAGCTCTTAGTTTTTATGATCCGAGCAGATTTGCAGCCCCCGTCCCCCCAAGGAACTGTGAATCTTTAAACTGAGACATTTGATAGAATGTTTTATGGTCATTTATTTATCATAAAATGTTTAAAATCAAAATTTTATTTCAAACCCTAGCGTAAATGGTGTTAAGGGTCATTCTAAGTTTAAAGCGGTGGTTTGTGATTCAAAGAGCTGCAGCTCTGAAGAGAATCTGCACATTAGGATGGTTACACCACTAGTTCTAGGATGACAAGCTGTGTGGTAGCTGGAGCATCTATCCACCATCTGTGGGCTTTCACACAGCTTTCCTCATGCACAATTATACACACTTACTCTGTTTTATAACACTGATTTGTAGCACCCATTGAGTCCCAGACACGTGCATAAAAATAATCACTTATTCTTTTATAATAGAGTGCTGCAGTAAACAGCCCTAAAACTTGAGTTAATATTTTTGCACTTCCGGTTCCTTTGACCCTAAATGGATGGGTTTTTTGATTGGGTTTTTGGTTGGATGCCTGTAATAAGACATTTTCATGTTTTATTTTACGACATAAAATATGTCAGTAAACACCCCACTTGTGACGTTTCAAAGCTCTTACATGTCTTAAAAAAAAGGCGGTTGCTAACAAGGGGCTGAATGAGAATACAGAGGTTGTCAGGGACATTAAACTTCCACCAGTCCACCTTTACAGCCTTGTTTTGTTTATACTCACACTCTTGCAAACTATCACTAACTTTCTAAGAGAGACAAATTTCAAGTTGGAAGCTTAGTGCTGGAAGTCATGCAACGGTGGTGAAGTTGGTTTATATTCTAACATTAGCTTTTTACTGAAGGCGATTTTATTTAGGCTTCAATAATCATAAAAGTGACGTTCAATTGTGAAGATTATCTTGCTGAACAAAATGTGTCAGTATCATAAACTTCCATTTGTCACAGAGTTTATTTTCTGCAATTATCCAAAAGACGATGAAAAAATTCTATTGGCTTTTTGTTTAGGGAACCAGGGTGATGCTAATTTACAGATACTTTCCTGATAGCTCCGCTCCATCACGCGGACATGCACGCATAGCCTGAGAGTTACACCTACTAACTATTTATATTAGGGATGTAAGCTGTCAGGGACTAAACGAGTAAACACTGTCACCCTTGCGAATCAGCACCAAAAGTACTCGTTGTTATCTTTATTAATGAACAATGCCAGTTAACTGCTGCATCTAAGATGTCATGCAGCCATCCCCTGCTAGCTTGGGCTGCAGTTCCGGCAGGTGGCAGCACCCCTCTCCCTCTGCTAATGCCAGGATGTTGTAAACAAGCAAAGAGAAAAGTGGGACAGAAAACATTTTGGTTGTATGTAAGCTGGGTCAGAATGAAATGGCACATAACCAGTCAACCGCAGCCATGCTTAACAACATTCAGCACATACATGTGGACATTAACCTGCAAGGTAAGAAGGCCGCTGGTGCTAGCACTGCTAACAGTCGCCATGCTCCACAAACCAATATGACATTGTTTACCCACAGACTAGTAGACTAGTCTAAATTTAAATTGCTGTTTAATCAACAGGTAAATAAGTCGTTAGGATCATCCTTAATTTACATGACTTGAGGTTAAGGCAAGAAATTGGCATCCACTGTATTTACCCTGTTACAGAAAAATCCAGTAGTGGACAGTAATCACATTTCTCCTCTACCTTCTTCCATATTTTTAAACCAGCACTGGCATTTTTAAAATGTATTACTGATATGTACTTCAGCTCTAAGTGTTCTTTCTTCTTTTTTTTATAACTGGCAGCACAGTGGGAGAACAGGCCCTTGTAGTGAGACAACTGTTTTTTTTCCTAAAGTGTGAATGTGTGCTTATGTGTCTGAATTTAAAAATACAGTACTGAGGAAACTGCTTTTTTTAAAAATCGACTTTTGTTTCACTGGTAGTTGAGCTTTGGCTTTACTTCTACTGGATAGAAGGATGTGCTGCCTTTTCTCTTGATTAGACTAAGGAAACTAGTTTTTTTTGTTTACATGTCCTTACAGGACCCACCATCACTGAGAATGAATGGTCTGAGAGCAACACATCGACTGCACCAATGTCCACCAGAACTGTCTTATTTAACTAAAAATAAAAACTTTTCAGAACAAAATCATTTCACATATGATATAATCACATGACTACTCCACAAATTGTTGTTTTAAGTGCATGTAAACACACATAATATCATAATGACAGAACACAAACCACACGATCATGCTCTTAACACAACGCCACAAACATCTGCCAAACGATCTTTGCCAAAAACTGTGTAGTAGTCCACCATTACATACCTCCTGTCAAGGCTCATGAAGAACACAATGAGGCATGTAGTCCTGATTTTACTATTGTGTTTTCCATTGCAGCCAGTGTTGTGTTGAAGTAAGGGCTAAATCCCAAATACTCAAAGCCAGATTGTAGTACTCAATAACTGCAGGAAACATGTACATCCATTCCAGCCTTCCTTAATACACCAACAGATTCTGAACCACTCAGATCACTCAACAATCAGAGCCTACTTCAGCTTGTAGGAGTCTAGTGTTCGCTGCACCAGGGTTGGGAATGGGACGGCATGGGACGATACTGGACTGAGATGGGGAGGGCTCCCCTGGCATGGCAGCTGTCCCCACCAGCCCTTTTCTATCCCCCTCCCCCTTTTCTCCAAGCGTTCTTATGTCTTCTGATAGGGTGAAACACAGGAAGACACCCGCCATTCGCCCACTCAGGTCCTACAGCCTATGGGGGCCAGACAGAGACGGCATTGAGGGTCTGACTAAGATGATGATAGGGGAAGAGGAGGGTGGGAGGGTCAGGGGGGAGATGCCAACTGAGTGGAGTCACGCTGCCGTCAGAGGCCTCCTGACCCAACATCACTGGAGCGTGACAAAGGCAAAGGTGAAGAGAAGGTAAAGTGCGTAAAGGACAAAATATGCAAGAGTGAGAGTTTAATATCTTTCCAGAAAGACAATGATGGAGAATGAGAAAGACTGAGATTAGAGATTAGCTCCATCCTCAAGCACCAGGAGGACATTCAGTATATAGTAATGCAATACAATATAAAAGCTCTGCAGCTAACACTACTTTTTAATGGAAATGGAAATGCTGCAACCAGCAGCCAGCCAACAAAGAGTCCTGCAAATATACCCCTGGCCATTTGCTGCCAATTAAATGTAGTGAATAAGTGAGTAAGAAAAAGTGTCAAACTATCTCTTTTTGACACTGACTGGAATCAATAGAAACTTTGTCCCCAAAGTCAAATCTTAATTAACTATTACAGCTCATTTGCTTTTGCTTTTCAATATTTCATTGTCTAAATAAGCCATAGCTTTCCCATATCAGACTTTGGAAAAGTTCTGCTTGGTACTATGCCATGCCCAGATTTATATTATGAGAAGTAAAGAAATAAATGAGATAGAGTGGCAACACTGCCTCTTGATTAAAGACATGGCAAGACTCCCAAATGCAGCAGGATTTGAGCAAACACAGTGGAAATGTGTTTGCCTGCAGCTGCTAAAGAAGAGGCAGTGTGGCCACATCAGTCTCCTGCTACAGAAATCACTCTAATTCAATAGTTTAAATATATGAAACTAGTTGCTAGTGTACCATCCTGCCAACACCACTCAAGCTGCACCAAGCTAGTTTTACTGTGCTTTAAAGGCTAATTGTGCTTCATAGTTTAGATAGCTTAATGCAGCCTAAAAAGCCTTTAAGTGCTCTAATTGCTAATGCGAATGTTCTGTCATCACAGGCCGTTAAATTGCATACTTAAACTCATCCTCTATATCTCTAATGGTAAATGATACCGTGACAGGCTGGGGTTTCTGTATTTCTGCAGCAGCAGCAGTTGGGATATTACACAAGACTCTCTCTGCAGGATAATGGCCAGTGTGCTGTTTCTATGACACTTGTGTTGGATAATACATGAAAAGTGACACCAAAGTTATTTGTGTTTCAACTGGTGCAGGTGTGCCAGCATGCGTTAATGCATGCACAACATGTGCTTGCTTGCACATTAAGTGCAATGGACCAAAGATGATTGTAGGGCAGTTAGAAGGACACTAAATAGATTGCCAGCACTTTATCTTGAGGGTTGAACTCCCAGACTTACTCTTACTGTGAAACAACAAAGGTTTAATATTTCAAATTTACTTCATAGGCAAGTTTACACCCAACCCTTGGTAACCTATAACTTCACAGGTTGTAACTTAACTTGCAATTGTAAGCCTACAACGTAGTCTCATACAGTTTTAATCCTCAAAAACAAACAGACAGCCAGATAAGCATGGCTAAGTGAAGTGAAGTGCACAGCAAATATGCTGCATCATAAACCCAAATACACAGGCACGAAGGGTTCAATGCTTCTTTTAAAAGGCTGGTATCTATTTTGTGTGTGTGTGTGTGTGTGTGTGTGTGTGTGTGTGTGTGTGTTATATCAACGTAATTTAACAATACCACCTATTTACCATACCATACTTACATACAAATACACAAACCAATAGAACTGCCAATAGTGGATCTGTGCAAGTATGCATCTATCCCAGGTATCTCAACATGTACTTAGATACACAGTCCATGTACATGTGTAACAATACCGTGGTACAAAAGCTAAAACCCTGGCTCTCACAGGCAGGAGAGGCTGTGTGGCTGTCTTACTGTGCTGTCAGACTCACACCGGTGATTTTTTCACACAATGTCATTGGTCACAGCTAATTAAAGAAAGAGGACAAAAAAAGAACAAAGAGGAATACACACAAAGAGAGAAAGATAAGCAGAGAACATCTTTGTACACAATCAATACAACACTTCTATTTGGCAAAACCTCAGTATGCAGAATGAAGTGCTTATCTGGGCAAAGAATCAGCCTCTCTTGAATGCATAACTATAACTGAAGTGGCACATTACAGGAGCACTCTCTGTGGGCTCGTGTTGTGTATCAGTGCTCGAACATGTATTTTTGACTTGGATATGTGTATTAAAAATCACTATAGGTTCTGAGTAAATAACAACAGATTAGCAAGTACAAAGTATCATCTGTGCATTTCAAAGTGGAATACGCAGCACGAGGCACTGAAAATCAGTATACAATGGACACAGCTGTGATCTGTTGAACGTGAGCAGAAGAGATCTTTTTCTGTGCTAGCTCTGATTAAGAAGTGATTTAATTAAATTTTGAAACAGTGGCAATGCTTTACACTGTTTCAAAATTACAGAAAAGAAGTAATACCTTGAAGAATGGTTTGGGCAATGATAATTGTATTATTCACCTCTGCATACAGATAATCAGTGTTTTGATATTGTTAGCTGAGCTCTCTCCACCACACCACTCTCTTCACCAAATAGGTGTTAGCATTAGCTTAGCTCACAGACTCTGGATGCGTAGTTAGCACTTAGCAGCATGCGAGTGGCTGGGCCATCTGTCCCATCTGAGTGGGCTGTGGGTAAATGACCTGCACCCCAGCTGCACTGACTCATCCTGACTAGGACAGCTTCTCTGTTTGTTCCTCAGAAAAACACAAGGGATAGAGTGAGGGAGAGACGGGGCGCAGGATGAGCACAGGGTGAAGACGAGGGAGAGAAGGTCAAGATTTTTGGTGATAACAGAACAAATTAGTATGTGCTATCGTTTAATCTGCCAGAAATCACCACCAGACAACATTTTACGGCCAAGCAGAAAACAGACCTACCCCTTTTACGGTCAGTGGATATGTCATAAAGAAAAACTTTTCTTCTATTAGTTTTCCACTCATACAGTGTATCTCTCCCAAGCAGGAAATTAAACATACAATAGATTCCAGATTGTCAATATTGGTCTGTGTTCTATTCAGGACAGTCTCATTAGAAGGAATAAGCAGGCCTAGAGTTATGTGTAATCTTACTCAGCACTGATGTGGAAAAGCATACAAGAAATTCATTACTTACTGCTATATTAGAGAACATTTCATTATTTGCCTTTCTGTAATAGCTTCAGTCAACAATATTAAATTGAAATCTGGTGTTAACATTTAAGGATGTCATGTACCTGAACCTAGTACTTTTTCTAGGCTCAATATCCAGGAAGGATCTGGAAATGTCTCATGATTAAGGATGAGGCAATGAAAGGTTAAACTAAAGCAACACCAAATCAGTGATGGTCTTTGTGCTGTCAAACGCAGGCAGTCATGTGTCCTGTATGGACATATAGAGGTTTTGGGGGAACAAAAATGAAGGAGTAAATTTCAGAGTACATGACATTTTCAGTCATTTGGACAAATACTTAATATACTACATAACAAGCAACTGCTGACGCAGAGATGCAGCAAAACTACCAAATATTTCCATGACACTGCAATCTGACACAAATGCAGTAAACAAATATGCAATCTTGTAGACCACAGTGCTTCCCTAAGCCTCACTATCGGGACCTTAAGACGGTGCTGAACAAAGGCTTTTCTAAGAAAGGAGTGTCGAGAGCGTCAGAGGTTTTGGCGCTCTTGGCCTTAGTGACGAGGTCTGCAGAAGGAGAAGGAGAGGAGGGACAAAAGCTCCTCTATGCTTAGTGCCGCAACTTGTATAAATCAGTCTTTGTTAGCAAGACATGACTGGGATTCTTGCTAAACAGCTATTTTTACATCCTTGAGCACCAGAGAGGGCAGTTAACGTCCAAGTAAAAGTGCATGGCCTTTGGCTAAGTGAGGCGGTTCAGCGAACGTCATCAGCCCTCCGCCTGCTGGAAGGACAGGGGACTTCCATGAAACATGTGCATTCCTGAGGTCCAGCATCCTGGACAGTGGTTAATAGTCAATCTCTGGGCCCAAGGTAAATCTGATTGGTCGATTTGTTCTGTTGAGATCACAGTCATGCATGATGGAGTCTTGTTAGATAATCCAATTCATGCTCAACCTGATGTGAACTACAGCTGACACTGTTGGTGGGAAGCACTGGATATTATTCACAACGGACAGAGTAAACAACTGTCTGGCTAACAGCACCTTAACAAACTACACAGGGTTTCACCCTGAAATAATATTCAGGGTGTTTCTGTATTTACCTGAGATTGGACTTTAATATAGGCACACATATAGGTCTTTAAGTTCTCCATTACATCAATAACCCCGTCAGATGATTTAGAATACAGCGTTTTTAACTACAATATAGCAAGAGATTCTATTAAAAAATCTGTAATCCTCATTTCAACCTGATTATACTTACTTATCTCAATTCAGTCCATATAAGACAGAATGTACAGTGTTTGGCTTGATGCATTACAATAATCCTGTTGGTTCCCATTTATAGTTAAAGTTAACCAATTCTGGCAGCAGTGGGGGGTACAATGTTCCGCTTTTTCTAAGGTAAAGAAAATATCCGAGTGGACCCATAATGGAACGGGAATTGATATTAAAGGCTCCAAACAAGCTACGAGCTTTGATGAAGTAACCACCTCTTTGCCGTGATCCTACAGCGTTAGTGCTATAAGATAACTCCTAAATGTGCGAAATAAGATCGAGCTGATGCCATCGCCAACGACCAACAGTTATCACAATACTGAGCTCAGCATCCTGATTTACTACCGGAAAAACAGCTTTTATAGTCACACTAATTACCACACAGTGAAAGCATTAGGCACAAACAAATAAGATGATTTTCAAATCAACCTGGTTTGCACCTGCCTCTGTAAATCAGGGGGTGAGTCTTTATTTGTATCACAAAACTGATTCTCTGCTACGCCTGCCTTAAACAAATAATTCCTTATTACAACATTCTTATTACTGAGGTTCAGTGAGAAACAGTAAGCCTACCTTACAAGCTGTATATCCAGAGCTGTTTTTTTTCTGTCTTGTAGAGTTTCTGTTATTGATAGTGAGTAATCAAGTGTGTTGTTGTTGTTGTTGTTGTTCCTACACTTATTTGCGCCTTTGCGCACGTTATCATGTGGAGCAGTGTGTGAGGGTCTGCAGTTTGTGACCTCTCCCTCCTCTGACTTCCTGTTCTATGTAATCAGGTTGTCCCAGACCTTCTTAACTGCCACTGCTAAATCAGAGGGGGTGGGACAAGGACAGACTTGTGGGTGTGTGTTAGGTTTAAAAAAATTGTAGTGGGAGTGCACCCCAACATATCCAACATATTATTTCATTTACCAACAGTTGTTTCATTTTTGTTACAATTTGGATCTGTTTTTATAATTACAGCCATCACTGGTATCATTCATTGTTCAATTAACATCTTATTTTCCAGTTTTACTGCAAATATACACAGGCACTGTGAACCTACCTGACACAGCTTTCAGATTAAAGTGCAGAGAGAAACATGAGAGATCACATGTGTTTTCTAACAATTTCAGTGTGACCAAATTACACAGAAAGAAACACTTACTTAGAAGTACAAATGGAAGTGAGCATCATGTGACTACCTGGACTGTGAAACTGCCTATCACTTTATTTCCAATGATTTAGAATGATCTTTCACTGTGTTATGTTGTAACAAATATCCCCTTCCAACAGGAAAGACATCACATTAAGCAGGTAAAGATGGCATTTCATGGGGGCTTTACAACCTGTCTCATCTCAACGCCCATGTTGCAAATTCCTAGTTGCGTATTCCTTTCCCCAGATTACAGCAACATTCCTAATCAAAGGTCTGTGTGAAGCTCATAATTATAGACAAATCACTTTCCTTGCATTTCTCTTTCTGGTGTTGCATCTGAAGGCTCCATCCTCTTCCCTGGATGTGAGCCTTCCTCTGCTTCCTGTGGAGACTTTATGATTCTGTTTCCCATCTGCACTCTCAATAAAAAGAGGTCAGAGATGCCACAGCATGGACAGCTTCCTCTACATGCCTGCTTCACAAAACCTCACAAAAGCCCACAACTTCTCCTACTGCTGCAAAGGTACCTTGTCAGTGGCTGGAGGTCTTTCAAGTCAAAAGATAAGAAGAACTTACAAAGTGCATAAAAATGCAAAGCTCTTACCCAGATTTCAACAAAATATTGAGGCATTGCTTTGCCGTTCACTCCTATAATTTCTATTCTACTTTAGGATTTGGGTAGATGTAACTATTTTTTGGACTCCGACTGCATGTTGGAGGCAATGATGTGTTTTTCATCATGTTGTGCTGTAATAAAAAAGTGCCCACTCATCAGCACAAAGACAAGCGAAGTTGCCAGGCAGCCCTAAGGAAGCTAAGTCTTGCATGAGAGCTTTGCAGACTTCACTTTTCTACATACAGAGATACTTTTAACTAATTTTTGACCCTCACCACAGTGAGTTGTTGAGTCTTAACAGCTCTTAGCAACAGAGCTGCAGATGGGAAATTTTTATATAAAACCAACCAGGCAACTCAGTGACGATTTGAGTATCTTGTTCACTAAATTCTCTTGATAACTCTTTACCATACCTAGGCCAACAGTGAAGCATAAAAGTGAAAAGCCATTATGAATCATTATGAAAGTCATTGTCAAAGTATGTCAAGGAGAACAACTGACAAAGACGCACTGTCCAAATAAACCATTTATTAAAAGTCCCTGTTCCTAGCACCCATACCAGGACTGTGGCCAAAGACAGCAGAAGACATTAACAAAGAGAAATAGAGTGAGAACAGGGCTAAAGATAGGACCACCCAGGCAAACAGACTGAAGTAAGAGCAACATTAGCTTATGTGTGCCTGTGTGTGTCCTATTGAACCCTTACACGTCCATCTTGGAAACACCCACAACAAAAATTTTAACTCCCAACTGTCTCTGAACTTATCAATTATCATTCATGTCCACAGCATAGCGCTGCTCCCATGTGAGAGTCAACCTCTTCATTTCACTCCTCTCCAAGAGAAAACAAGAGCAAATCTTTGTTAAACTGAAACATCACATCCTTGCTTTGTGTGCATGCGCCCCATCTTCCCACACAGGTCAGAGACACAACAGTGAAAATCTCAAGTCTCGATTCTTCCAGAAGAACCAAAGCTCAAATCCAGAATTCCTTGGCAACTACACATCCATTTTTTTATTACACTGCAAATGACTAACCTTGCATTAACACACCAAGGCCTTACATACTGTAAGTGCTCTTAATTTGCCATATTCTAGTTTATGTTTTGTATACATAATCACAAGCTATCACATGAAGAATAAATCATGAGTAGCTAGTCTACAGTGTACAGTTAAGAAATTTAAATCCTGAAAAATGCAAACTAGAATGTATTATGACATGTATTTGGCTCTTGGGGAAAATATATACAAAATGAATATAGTGATAATTATCAGCATTATTTATAACACTATTTTAGTGTTTTACAAGATCATAATCTTGTTTTTCTGTTTTAAAATGCTGAAAACAGATTATGAACACATTCAACTTGTAATCATTCATTTATACATTTGTGAACCACAATATCTCAATCTGAGAATTTCCTCAAGATACAATTATATGAAGTGATTATAAATGGAAATATTGAATTATCACACAAACCACACAGCAAGTTAATGAGGCTCTGTAAAGAAACTGGTGCAGCAATGTGAGCCAGCACCAGCCTCTGTACAGGCTAAAAGGCCAAATAAGTGGGCTACATACCAAAAACAGAGCAGTGGTTTTATGCAGCTGGGCATATGCTATGTAGGTAACATTTGTGCATTCCCACTTTGCCAGAAATAAACTGGTGAGCTGACATCTGCTGTGTAATGTTAAGACAGCGTGCATGTGTGTGTGTGTGTGATTAAAATAGCTGTTTATGCTCTTATGTGGACACCATCTGATATTAATAAATGCTTTAAAGACAGAAGGAGAAAGAAACACTTCTAAACACCAAATTTCAGCAGCTGTGTGTACATAAAGAGCTCCTCCTGAGAGTGCACCATACATCAGTTAGACAGCCATCCTATATGTATGCTCATCAACAGTGTATTGATCCATAAGGAGCACCTACTGTATGATCAAAACAAGCAAGTTCTCTCCATTCATCATCTACACAATCCCTCACTCCCTCTCTTAATTTACCATCCCACAGTCGCTCTGCTTTCATGTGCAGCTGTGAAATTCTCACCCAGCCAGGCGCCATCTGACCCAAGCCCTAACAATCTACGGTAACTGTCCAAAGAACACAGACCCTGGTAGTCATACTGCTATCTTTGCAAACAGTGCGCACAAAAACCAACATTCTCATGAAAGACCATCTGAAGGGCAAACAGGTGTTCTTAGTTTATGGGCTTTCACAGGTGACCTAATAACAAGACAATGTCACAGTTCTTCAGGCTATTTTACATCAAAAACTAAATATTCTGACTGAAAACAGAACCCACAACCACCCTATCATTAGGTCAAATATACAGAAGCAGGTTCTGGAATAATTCAATAATGTTTCAACTATTATCGAACTTCAGCTTTGTCCACAAAACTTTGACAAAAAAATATCAGCAGTGGAAATTGTGGTGCTTACCGAAGTTTTCAACGGGAGGTATTACATTCTCTCAGGCTTTGTTGGAGAGGTATTCTCAACCAAGTGTGTGGTTCCTGGTACTTATTCCATACAGCCCAGGACCATGGTCCTGCTGTTACTCCATTGGCTTGGACACACACAACTGTGCAATTGCTGTGGTTGCTGCACTGAATCTTTGTCATGGGGCGGGGAAAGGAACTCTCTGTCAAGTAATCATCCATATCATTCATTAGAGTATCCACAGACAGAGGGAGGGAAAGACCGAGAGAGAGAGAGAGAGAGTGAGAGGGAGAAGGTGGGGAAGATGTAACAGAAGACAGCATAAGGAAGTGAAGAGCTGATCAGTAGTTCTGTACTGTGCCTGAATGCGGTGCTCCTGTTTATTTTCATAAAACAAGGATGGTGCAATCAATTTTCTATCATTCACATTTAACGTATTCCACCTCCAAAAAAATAAATGAATAACAAAAATAGCTATCCCCGGCCTCCCTTCACAACTTTCCAATAGGTTGGCTCCAGACTTAAACCATGCTCACAGGGTAAAGCATTAACTCAGAGGGCGCAGGTTTAAACATTAACACAGCTTCACATCATGTATGACTGAGGGAGCACAGAAGTGTCAGTAGTTACATATAATATACGAAACTGTTGAGCACTCACAGTATTTTCATCAAAACTAAACCAACTACCTCTGACTATGTTTTCCAGGAAACATGGGGCTTTGTGAAACAGAGAAAAGGAGAGAAAAAACACACACAAGGCAAAATAACATCCCTTAGTGGAAGTTTCCACTTTGTTAGCGCTTTTTATCTTCCTGGTCATCTGTTCCCAACACACACTCTGGGCAAAAAGATTTCCTGTTTTGCCTCCTTTTGTCACTGTGGTTGTGTTTGGGGGTCTGTCAGGTGCTAACTTTAGAACCTCTTCTATATTAACATTTACCTTATGCTGAAACAGCTAATGTCTTATAACTTGTCCAGAAAACTGAGGACTGCATTAAGACACCCCATAACAATGCACGTAGACACTGACAGTCTGTCTTTCCTTTAGAAGTTTAGGACTCACTAAAGGGAAGCCTACACGTGCTGGGCTAAAATACTGTTACTACTGAGTGGAGGAAGCAGAGAAGGAATCAGATAGATAGATAGATAGATAGATAGGTTCTTTATTTATCCTCTAGGGGAAATTCATGACATCTGCACAATAAAGACTCAATGACCAAATTGTATGATTTGCTCACATTATACAGCCCGTTTTTTGCTAAATGTTTCACCTGAGTTGCAGGAAGTAGTTACAAATCCCTATTTAATGTTCATTTTTTATCCTCTGGTCCTTTGGTCTGAAATAAGCAACCTACTGCATATATACAGTATACATACAGTATAGCAGCATTATGCAAGTTCCACTAAAACAATTATCAAACATGTCCTTGTTTGCATCGTATTAACCTGTATACTCTGCGTGTACAGTTATTAGGCAAAATGTATTCTTCAGGATTCATCTGTATTGTTAAACAAATATAATGCAATACAATGCTCTTTCCTCACTGTAAATCTTACATTTGAGAAGGGATCAGTATGACTTAAGTCAGGTGAGGAGGCCTTTGCTGCCTAGGCAAGCAGTGTGTAGTGCTTGGATGCATCTTATGGAGCATTGTCCTGCTTTAAGATCATGCGGCCTTCTTGAATGCTGCAGACTTCACCTTGTATCACTGCTTGAAAACTGTTGACTAATCACAACAAGATGTTTGATTGTCCGGTGGTCATGCCTCAATATTTTAGCCGTTTTATGAGTGTTGCATCCATCTGAAAGGCACTTCACAATTTCTGATTTTTCAGTGTCAGTTAAATCTCTTTTTGGCCTATTTTAATGAAGCAGCCTCATAATTATGCACGCCTTCAATAAAAGGTGTTAATCACTTTAGACCACACCCTATACCTCATTACATTCGCATTCAAGTTTATATGGTTTGAAGTTGGAAAATGTCCATAGAAGTAAAAAGGTCAGAATACACACTTGCCTAATAATTGTTCACAGAGTATAAAGGAATGAATGAGTGCATGAAAATCTGTTTGATGGAACAACTGACCACCCCAGATATACAGTCATGACTGTTTTGTCCCTGCCTTACCTTTGAGACATGGTAATATTTTTTCATGTATGATCTAGCCCAAATCTGAAAGGAACTCTGTCCTGTGTACTACCTGCTTGTCATAATTTGTGGGAAAACAGCAGGCATTAGTATCAATGTTGGCTTTTATAATATTTATACTTGTAAAAATGATAATAAGTTTAACAGAGTGCAACTAATTATGTAGCACTCACATGACAGTAAAGACCTACAGACAAGCTAGCTAAAGGGCTTTGTATGTGTATCTCAACACTGATAGGTGCAGGTACTTTACTATAACCAATAAAATATATGGGCACAACAACCCAGCATCAAGTCTGCCGCTTACCATCAAAACAAAGTAACAACTGATTGCAGAACAAAGGCTTGGAGAGAAGACAAAGTAATTATGCTTAGAGAATGAACTTTGTTCACCTTCACTTTAATGTGGCCTCAAGATTTCTTGTTGAAATACAATATTGCTCACAAAGACAAAATTTCCCCCCAACACAAAAGCTGTCACTGCCCTCACTGGAAGTGGCAGCACTCATGATGGCCATTTCCTGGCATGGGCAATGCTCTTTTATTTTTATAGGATTTAATACAGTAAAACCAGTAAAACTATCATATCTTACCATATCCTATATGCACAGATCCTGTGCATGTTGTTTTGATGGACATGATCTCCACATACTCCTTTATAAGCTTGCAGTAAAAGATGTTATTTTATGTCCTCTGCTATATGATTCACTAAAAGCTTAATTGTACTTTAAGAATGAATCACGATGCAACTCTTGATGCTCTTGACCCAAAACAACACCACCATTAAGGTTACATTAAGGCACGGTTCAGGTTATGCAAGAGTCGTGCAGCTTCCATCCACTTTCTGTATCATATTATATGCACCTAACTTCTCCACACTGATGTTCGAAGAATAATCGCTTGATATTTGACGCCATCTCTGACCTTCTGCCAAGTTAAACAGCTTATCATATTTGTAAAAACACTGATAACAACAGCATTCAAATTGTCAAAAGAAAACAAAATGCTGAAAACAACAAGGCTAATGGTTATTAAAACACCGCTTGTGTCTCTTTACCTGGTTCTGAAGAGTCCAAGCTTTGCACAGATTAGAGCGTTAAGAGAAAAGCGAGGTAAGCAAGCTGCTGACCAGCCACTGTTGTCGATTGAGTATGGCCACTTTCCGGCCTACCCTGCTGACTTCCCTCCCCTCCTCTTACTCCGTAAAGTCTGCAACACCCTGCTCCAATAACCCCTGACCCACAGGAAGTAGACACAATGGACTGAAAATAACATACCACCTCCCCTGGCAACAACTGCCCACCCCAACCCCCATTGCACACCACTTCTACACTACAATACACCTACACTACGCCGGCTTAAGATAGGTGGGTAGAACCAAAAATATCAGCCACTGCTCAACATGCTGTGCCCACATGCCAAAAAGTGCACCATCCCACTTTGAATTCCCGGCGTGGCTTTCGATTCACTCCTGCACATGCACAAGTCAGTACAAAGAGGTCAGTCTGCAATAACGCAGACTCGACATTGAGGTATTTTTACATTTACTGTTCTGATAAGAGCCTGCAGTGGCACAGCCTTGTAGCTCTCGGTGAAGCAGAGGGTTTCACACTACAGCAGGTTGTGGGTTGAGCGGCAGACTCATGACGGTCCCACTGCTTCCTGCATGGGGACCACTGCATAGTGAAATGAATGACTTCTCCATAGTTGGGCAACAAAAAACATCTGTGGGTGAGTGTGTGTTTGTGTGTGAGTGTTTGGCTCATTTGTTTAATAAAGCCATGTTCATAAATATTATTTGACCGCAGTATACACCAAATGAAGCTTTTAGTTTCTATATTCAAGGCTTTTTGATTGATTACAATTCAATAAGAGTTACAAAAAAAGCTGGATAATAGGTACTGTGTTAATACTTTTAGTCCATTCTGTGTGTGTGCGTCTAACCTAATACTTATCCATGCAGTGAGCAGCAGCAGTCTAATCCAATCAGTCCAATGAAAATTATTCCAAATCACATTTAGCGGCCAGTGAGAGGTTGCCTTAGACATGATCTAATTAGCCCCTCTCTTGCTAGAGTCTGTCCACTAGGAAATGGCTTGAGATGCCGCATATACAGATAAGGAAATGGACTCTGATATGCACTTCTGTGTCGCCACTGGTGCTGCTTTCAAAAAAAGAAAAGTGGTGCCTGGTTACTCAGCAGAACAGGAGATGAGAAAAGATTCAAATACAAGTTAGGTTACCAGATAATCCACTCAGTGAAAATGTGAAATTATCTAATAGTAAAGTCAAAGGATTGGGAATTAGTGAATGCTGTCCTGTGTTCAAATACTATTTATCTGAAATGCTTCCTTTCAAAGATAAGAGGCACAACATGCTGATTCTTAGTACTTGCATTAACCATGTTTGGTGTCCTGTTTTACTAGCTGAGCCGTGGAGCTTGCCTAGGCTTGTTACTCAGCCAACTTAAAGACACACCTCCTCTTTCAGCCAGTCCCCTGAAACTGGTACACACCTCCATTCTCTATTGTCACATTCAGATGATACTGCTTCACTTTCTGTTGAAAGAGAATGTGCGTGGTGCGAACACATACCTCAGAGGTTGTGTGCTGCATGTGTGTTCATGTGACTCCCAATACAGTGATTCACATTTAGTGCAGAATGTGTGGAATCCCTCCGACACATTCATTTTAAGTGGCCAATACATGCAGCAAAGATAACAATGCAATACATTTTTTCAACTCAACTATTATGCAAATACCAAAACTCTGTCAGCGTTTTTTTTTTTAAACTTTCCTCTCTCTTTAGATGTGGGTTGGCTTCTGTGGGTGTGTGCTTGCTTGCATGCCTGTAGATTTGTTCTAACAGCTTGCACTCATTTGTACTCATCTCACCTGCACTCACCATCTCTCAGCTTCTACAGCTTCTCTCGAAATTTTATGGCCATCTAATGCATGCACTGTTGCCTACAGAGAGGTCAAATGGCTGGTTATGACCCCCTGTTAACAGCATATTTATCCATTGGCTGCTTTTTCAGATCCATCACATTAAAATAAACTGTCCTGCTCCCATCCTTCTGATTTTACAACAGAAAACTCAAAGCCAAACAAAAAAGAGCCTTCCTTTATAATGATGAGACCAACATATAGAGTATTTCCTGGTGATGATGATGATGCCAAAATATATATCAAAAACGCTAACATTAAGACAAATGAAGTAAATATAGTAAATAATAGTAAATAGCAACACAAAGTAATGGACTACAGTCTCATTAGCACATGAATGACAGTCCGTCCAATAAACACTTGGCTCTACTGCCGTGTCTTCTGCTGAAGCAACAGTGTTATCAAAATATCCTACGCAGATTAAAACATTAGCAACTCACCATCATTAATTGAACTAAAAAAACAAACAAAATAGTACACATTTCTCAAACTTAACTGGTTCATGTGGGAAATACACTCAGAAACGACCACTGGTGGTGGAAAGCACATGTCACTGATCCCAACCACAGAAGACAGAAAGAGCTTTGTGTCTCTAGCACTACAGTGTTCAACTTAATTCAAGAATTCAATGATGCAAAGAAAGACTGTATAATCTAAAAAAAATAAAAAATAAAAAATAAAAAAAAGGGGGGGGTGTCAAAGTGAGCAGTTACACCACATGATAAACTTCAATCAGCAGAATGAAAGTATTAAGGGTTTATTTCACCCCATTAACACAAAATGGTATTTGTTTCCAAATGATCCCATTTATTCTTAGCAAGGTCTGTACATGGGATTCTGACTGGGCTTTTAATCTGATTATTAGGGGGAATAAAAGAATCTGTCTTTGCTGCTAATGATTAGGTTTGCAATCATATAGCAATCATACAAACCAGGTTCAAATATGAGATCTTCATGACAGGAATTTAAATGAAGCAGGTGTGTGTGAAAGAAGATAACCGAAGCACAAATCACAGCCAACCAACATTTGCTCTATTAAGTATCTTTCTCACTTTCTTGTAATTCATAGTTATTGCTCCTCCAGCATGGTTATAATGCACTCATGTTGGCTTGTGGTGGCAAGAGCAAAATCCAGGTCACCAATCAATACCTTTTACCCTGCTGAGTAGGAAACAACATTAAGCTTGGGACATGGAGAAATGGAGGTTGTGCCTCCATTATGTATGTTGTGTTTAAACCCTATGGTCCAGTTTTTTTGTATAATTTGTAATATATAAATGAAAGTAAAAGAAAGCATTTCTGTTAGAATTTCTAATAGTTTTCCTGCCTGCGACACAGAGAGAGCAATGACAACAACGACCAAATAACTTCTAATGACTCCATTGATTTCTTGGTCAAATGACATCAGTTGCTTATGGAAGAAACGAGTATTTGATTGCCTTTATGTTTAACTGCTCATCTAAAAGCAACATACTGACAGAAAGCCACTGTTACTCCCTGACTAATTCAGTAACACCACAATTACTTTGGCTCCTTTATATAACCAATGGGAATCTTTGCTGAAAATGATTCCCAGACTCAATGTACTTAATTACCCTTGTTCATACAGTGCCCTATTCAATCTGCATACTCTGAGGATGGTTTGTGAGTGCAGATGGCAGCCCTCTCTCAGCCATGAGACCCAAAGCTGTACTAGAGATAAAGACTGGCTCATCTGACTTCAGGATATGTTACTCACCAAAACACAAGTTTATCACATTCCCACAGTATCTCCTTGTTGTTCGGTCTGACAGTTTTAACTTTAAAACTTTTTCTCAGATAAGCATGTGGTGAAAATGTTGCACACTTTGCTCTGCCACGACCTTGACATTTTTATCCGTTGCATTCTTTCTTTTGATTACCTATCCTCCCCTGTTTTCATCCCATCTGCCTTTGGTTCTCCTGCCCCCGCCAATCTGAGCTCTTGCACAGAGTCACATGCACTTGTCAAAGCTGCATCGTTAGAATTCAACACATTCCTTTGGCATGGCAGACTTGGTTCACATGATCACGCTGTTCCTTGACCGCTGACAAGAGAGGCTTAAACAATTCAGCTTCTATTGGCCTGTACACAGTCAAACAGTGCAGACCAGCCAAATGTGTACACAACAGTTCAGTCAAAAAATAGTCACAGTGGAACATAGACTGTGGCATATATACTACATTCAAGACACATGCCAAATCACATTTTAAGAGAAGTTTTAAGAACTGGCCAAGAACCACAAGTTCTGACTTCGAGACTGAAAAGATTAATACAGAGGCAGATTTTTCTATTTCAGCTAGTGTAACGTGTACTAATTAGTAAGTTATCATATGCGATGCAGATGTTAAAAAAAGACTCTATTCATGAGGCAAAACTTCTCCTTAAATCTAACCTAAATTGCAAATGGGTCTGTTACACAAAACACTTGTAACTTAAGCTGCTGATCATAAAAAGCTTGTGTTGGAAATTCCCTTTGCAACATCCCAAAGTGTTAGGTGGAACTGCAACAGGACATTACATCACAGAGGAATACTTTTCTGACATTATGAATTTAGCTATTGATATTTTCCCTTGCATTTATCAACATGACCGGTTGCCTGTATTCCTATACAAAAAAACAAATTGAATTTCTGTAATATTACTAAATTGTTATTTATTGTGAAGAAACAAAATGACCAACCTTGAGCTCTGCTTGAATTTCAAACACTAGTTGGTTATCCAAAGCCCATGGGTTTAGGGCTGAAACCAAGAGGGTCAGGATATTCCACCGGTAACTAAGACACACTAGCAGTAAGCATAAAAAGAGGTGTGCCAGGCAAAGTTAAGAGAAATGCCAAGAAAGTAGGTGGACAATGGGAGTAGGTTCTCCAGACTCTCAGCTTCCAGTCAGTCTGGAAACGAATACTCTCTGAGAGCAGGGGTCTCTGCTGCATCTCTGTGTCTCTCTCAGTGTGTGTGTGTGTGTGTGTGTGTGTGTGTGTGTGTGTGTGTGTGTGTGTGTGTGTGTGTGTGTGTCTGATTGTGTGTGCATGTGTGCAAGTTTAACCACGTCCTCTGGCTTGAGGCCAGGCCAAAGATATCGGGCAGCACCATAGTAACTCTAATGCAATCAGGGACAGTGGCCACAACAGGACCACTGGTGAATAGCAAAGAGCCATCCATCTTTCTCTGTCCACTTGAGTTTGTTCTGAAGACTATGCCTCTAAAACACAAAATAAACTCATTATGAAAACCAATTAAAAAGACAAATTAATGGAGATTAGATACTGACAGAATCCATTTTATTGAGGGCCCGTCTGCCTCACAGTAACTTGGGAAATAACACAGGTCAGTAGCAATATTTCGCAACCAGACTCTAGGCTGACTGCCCCAGCACTCCCACAGGGGGAGTGCTGGGGCTAACATGCACACACATATTGGTTCTCACAAAGCACAGAGCAAGGAACGAGGGGCAAAAACTACCATGACAGCAGTGGGCTATATTAAGAGGCTGCAGACACAGCGACTAGGGTCAGATCACACAGCACCACATAACTTGAGTGCCAGCTGCATCTGTGTATGTGTGAGTGGGTGTGTGTGGGAAATGACAGGTGAACATTTGGAGTTAAATGTGAACAGATAGAGTCACAAGCATTTCTACCTTCAAAAGCTGCCCTCAAAACCTCAGCACTCCAACCATACGACACTTTCAAGCACCAAACTTATCCAACGTCTCAAATTAAGCTGCGGCATGCAACAACACAACTAGACGTTTTGACACAATGGAAATTTGGTTCTTGATATCTCTG
>NW_019524787.1:434988-445247 GCF_002814215.2 Seriola lalandi dorsalis
ATCAACAACTGTATGTGTGTAACGTGTTTCTTGTGCTGAGCAATCATAAAACGGCTGCGAAGACGCACTGGGTGAGGCACGCAGTTCTCCTGCCTCATGGTAGAGGGCGCTAGTGATCCCAGGGATCCTTCTTGCGACTCCTCGGCTGCAGAATAAGTGAAAGACAAATCTGACTGTGATGAAGTCAGTGCCTCACCAGCCATGAATCTCACCGCACATCACTGTGTGTGTGTGTGTGTGTGTGTGTGTGTGTGTGTGTGTGTGTGTGTGTGTAGACTTATCTGGTGATTGCAGTTACAGTGCAAAGCTTAATGTTAAAATGTTACTTATGGTCTTTTAAAGTAAGTATGTATCATGAATAAGCTTTCAAAGTATAAAAGTATTCAGTGAGTCATTGATCACAAGTGAGTCATAGTGACACCTTTTGTGCCCGAGGGTATGTTTCACCTAGAGGATTGCTGGATGGGACATAGTCAGGATGCCTGCAAGTTCATGTTCATCATCACTCTCCTTTTCATTAGCCATGGGAGCAAAAGAGCCAGAAAAGATAAACGTGAAGTAAAGAAAAAAACAGATTTTGCATGAGAAAAGTACTGGATAGAAACAGAAAAAATAAAAAATATAAAGGCAGAAAGGATAAAGAGAGAGGAAGAGGGAGAGAGTACAGGACCCCTCCTCCTCCCTCTTCACCCACCATCTGGTAGCCATCAGCGCCTCACACAGGAAGGGGCGGCCATGCCTTGCTGGGGCGCCAGGGAGCGGCTCCTCTTCTCTCCCAGTGCTGCAGAAACAACAATCAGCCAGTGCATTGCATTACTGTGCAGTGCAGTGCAGTGCAGCGCAGCGCAGCGCAGTCTGACCCATCCTAGCCTGAGCTGAACGGTCAGCAGCAGCCCAGGACCAGGCACTCACACCCCAGCAGACCAGCAAAGAGGAGCACAGAGCAACCTCACATTCCTGCTGTCTGTGCCTGCCAAGAAGCACTGGGAACGGAAAGAAAGAGGGAGAGAACAGAGAGCTGCTCTCACTGGAGGCTGCCTAATGGTGTTGCTCTGCGAAGCACTCCACTCTTTCTCATCCCGTTTGCTTTCTCTTCACTCTCCTCAACAATGATGACAAAGTTATTGATTGCTATTGTGGAATATCCCGGCCCGCACTTCACTACATATTTATATTCCTGCACCATTAGTATTGAAAAGTTCCCCCTGCTTTGCAAGAATCCAGGGAATGCACATTATCATAAATTTGGCCCAACCTCTGTTTATCCTTTTTTTCCCCCCAACGACACACACACCAATCTGATGGGAACTGAGACCCCTACAGCCTTTTTGTCTGATTAGTGTAGACCATCTTTGGCCATATGTGTTCACCAACTAGCCCTGTTCTATGTCCAGAACACACTACAACTACACTCTGGAAATAGAAAGCAGACTTATGACACACACTATTTTTACTGCCTGGTGTCATTAGCTTATAAGTTGAAACACAAGGAAAAATGAGTTCTGATTTAAGTAAATATTTATCTTTAACACTATGTTATCTTTAAATTTAACCTGTGCATGGGAGAATCGTCTGGTTCAATCATAAGACATGAAAAAAATTATGATGTGTACAATTAGCATTGCCAAATAGTTTCTGTCATCTGTGTTTAATAATAGCAGTACTTGAAACTGTTCGACTTGGCACAGTGACTAACAGCACAAAGGGATCATTTCACGACTCGACAGGATTATATTCCAACAGAAAACAAAACTCAGAATCTGTTCCCAAGTTTCAAACAAGAAAACCAAGTTAACCATTAGAACCAGTTCTCTGCAGTCACTCCCCGAGCTGCTTTGTGGACTTGGCACACAGGACAGTAAACAGCTGCACCAGGCAAAAAGACACACATCTGTTTACAAAACGCTTCACATCAGCCTTGACCTTCCAATTCAATTCAACAATCTCATTGTTCCACTAAGACAACAAATTAAGTTTAAAGGATATGATGGTGTAATGTAAACATTTAGGGTGGAATTATGCAGAATCAGCAAACAACGCTACCTACTGTATGTGGTAAACACTAACCCCAGCCATACTCGTTCCCAATGACAGCTTCCTTATGATGTACCAGTATGCATGCAGAAAATATTTCAACTAATAATACAATCACAGCTTGTTCAGCATACATACCCCACAGCCAGTTTGTAAATTATTTTTCCCCCAACATGTTCCACTTCATCATCTTTCAACTGAAATACTGTTTAAAATTTCACATACGACATACTCTGCCATTTTGTGACCTCCAGGTTGATTTTACTGCTTTAAACCAAACAGACCAAAGTTTGTGCTACCGTAAATCTCATGATAAAAGAGCTAACAAGATGTCTAATCAATCATCCCAGTGTTTCCTTTGCATCGAGTTATTTGTGGCGGCCCATGACAATATCAACATTAACCACTACATATTGATTTTCTATTTTCTTTTACTTTTTCAAATGGGTAAGATATTATTTCACAGTAGAGCTGCGTGCAGAGCATTGATTTGCTCAACCCCTTCTTGCCCCATTCCTTCTCTCTCTCTCTCTCTCAACACAAACACATTGACAACAGACCGTCTGTGAACAGCTCCACCTCTCCATGCACACTCTGAATCAAAACATGATAATGCACAGGAGGAATGATTGTTGTTGGCGTTTCCCCACAGAGGACACAGCTAGGATGGCTACTAGTCAATATCAACTGCTCTTGCAAGTAGATAAGATTAATGTTAATTCTTTAACTCTGACACTGATGTTTGCTCCCTCAATCAAGATGAAAACACATTTTCAAAGACTCAAAAGAGCTCATCTTGCGGAGGCGCAAAGCTTGTCTGGACCAGAGGTATCAAGGTAGAAAAACGTAGTACCTAGAAACTTAAGAAAACACAGGAGGGAAAGCTGAACAATCCGCCCAGTGTGATTAACAACCAAATTAATTTGTTTTGAATATCTACAGGCTTCAACCATTGCTGCTGTGGCAGCTGAAGCAGCAAGAGAGGGTCAGGAGGGGATAGCAGCTAATGAAGAGAGAGATGTAGAAGAGGAGGAGGACAGCAGCCAACATGCTGCTGTGGGAGAGTCAGCCACGGCAGAGGCAATGGATGAGATTAAAAGCAAACAGAGATAAGGCTTTCTATTGTTATTTATTTGTCACAATGTACATGGCAATTAAAATCTTAGAGCAGCTTATGTATGGTATTATTTAAGAATTAATTCATTTAGGAAAGTCCCACCTCCCAACTCTAATACCTCATGGCAGTGAACCGGTGACCACATTATGACAGAGACAGTGGAGTACTGAGAAGAGGACGAACGTGCTAGATTTGTTGGATTTCAAAACACTGCCGTTAGAACCACAGAGACATGATGAGATGTCCAAAATAGATCAGTTTGCTTGATTTATTTTTACTTGACTGTCCCTTTGAGTGCTTGTAGTGATATGCATAATAGTGAACTGTAAAATAGTAGCGATAGGTCTGATGTTCATTACACATTTCATATACTGCAATTATTTAAGGCTGCAAAGACTGAGGTATTTACTATGTGCCAAAAATATGCTCTGCGCTGCCAACTTTCAGAGGGGTTTGTCCTTACTGGCTATTTTGTCTTTGTGGTTGTGTTTTTCTTTGTGATGCAATGACATGATTTCAGGCTTACTACAGTCTATAAATATCCAAGAGAAAATGGAGACCAATCACAATCATGTTCACTTCTCTCGTGTTTTGAAACAAAGACTAAAACCACTGTTAAGGTCAAAAAAGATTTAAACCTCTGGAAAAAAAATATCAATACTTTCACGAAACCAACTCAGCTGATAAAATGATGACTTTGAGGATCAAACATAGTTAAATATCACAGAATCGGCTTATTTTTATGTTATGTTCTATCCTTACAGGCTAACTCTGCACCACGTTGGGCATCAGTTTAGGTATGATCAAACTAATACGCCTATGTATAACACAGTGATGATATTCTGTGCCTGGAACAAAAGTGGGCCGGCAAGGATAACTATTGTAGTAGCACACATTAATATTTAATGGTTATTTGTTTGTAATGGACATTAAATAATTAATGGCGCATGCAATCCATTTTCAAGCAGTGGCAGATCATACGACAGTAGTCTGCTCAGTCCAAATGGAGTGCTGTGTAGCTGTGTTGGTCAGGATATGGTCCAGTAATTTTTTCTTTGTTAGCGTAAGAGGCTAATGTTGCACAAGTACCCCTCTGTTGCATCCCGCTCGGTTGCTTGTTTGTTTGTTTCTTCAAGCATGTGTGTGTGTGGGGGGGTCTAACAGAAAGTGAGTGTTTGTTCTCTGTTCCACTTGCTAAGCAGATTTAATGAATCCTCTACTTAATCAAAAAGCTATGCCTTTGTTTTCGTCTGACCGCGCTGTCACATTTGTTGCATACATATTGCTCTTCAGCAGTTTGCAAATGACAATTGTTTCCAGTCAGCAACAGACAAAGCAATTGGTAACGGCCATTGTGGTGTATACTGTAAATGCATTTTCTCCCAGCTCAGGGGACTCAAGATCAGCATGTAGTATGTCCTCAGTCTCCCTTTACAGCCATCAGAGGAGGACCTTCAGGGTTCAATATTTTCCTTCATCCGGTCTACCCTGTAGCCTTGTGCTCCAGCACTGAGGCCCTATTAAGGGCTGGACAAAGTACAAAAAAATCCAAATCTGTTTCCAGTGGGTACATGCCACCTTTGTAATGAATTTAAGATAGAATAAAGAATAAATGTGGGACAATGAAATGGAAGCATGTGACCACAAAAAATTGGTATTGCAGTATTTAGGGAACAACTCTTGAAAGCAGCTTGGGAACATTACCAAAATTGGTTTGCGGGCCAACCCTGATGTCAGCAAATTAGGTTTTTGGTTCCCATTGCCTTCAATACAAATGGCAGTGACAAGATGTCTCAAGTAAGGTGCAAAATTTTGATAGCATTTAAATTTTGTTGTACATATGCAGCAGACCAAACATCATCTCATTTTAATATCATAATATGATGTGGCAATATACAGTCATATGCACACTATCTCTTCAGAGAGTGGTGCTGAAACATGACCTTGCGACTTCATCCCTGCATTTCCTCAGGTCCCTGTGATAACACACTGCAGATGTCCTGAAGATACCAGTCTTCGAGCCGTTCCTTTGAAGACGGTTTTACAAGTGGACCTCGACAGAAATTCACAGATTGAGAGGTAAGAAATGAAAGACGAAAAGGAGAACCAGATGGAAAATGCAGTGTCAATGAAATGGAAAACCACAGAGGATACAGTTATGACAAACTATGGCTGGGGAAAGTCCTACAAAAGCAATTGTGGTTAGATACCTTCACGCTGTCCGTGAACGAGACATTTACGGTCAGGAAGTGTTGACTCTTTCTCAGAGAATTCTGACTGCAGCAATGAGTTAATCCACTACATAGCCCATTGTATACAGTGCATATATCCTGCATACTACATGCTGACTGAGTCGTTGAAGAGACAAAGGGAAAACTAATCATTCTTATCTGTCACTCAAGAGACAGAGAGAGAACAAAACATTGATCCTATTTTATGGGTTTGTATTTAGACAGACATTAAAATAAAGTATACACATTTAATTTTCCAACTGCTTGGATTAATTCTAAAATTGCTTGATCTGTGACTGGCTAACATCAGGTAATAGTGACCAAAATTTGGGTATTTGTGAGAATTGTCTATTCGCACTTACTTCATTGGTACTGAATAGAAAGGACAACAATGCATAGTGTGTCAAGTCCATGATGGTTGGGGCTGTTCAGACACGGGCAGGTCGGCTGAACTACTTTCACCTTTGAGCTCCACCAATCAGCAACAGAGCCTTCGGGGTAAACTTTGCCCTGAGTGGTTAATCAGGTAAGCAGGGGCCCCGGCTTCTAGTCTACTGTTGCTCAGTCTGGAAATGGGGATTCAAGTAGATAACTGACACTGATGGCATGTTCAAATACTATTGTTAAGTGCTCTGTTGGTTGATTTTTTTCCCCCCACTCATTCAACCTGCCACCAAATATTCACTATCACACAGAGCACTCCATTTGTTTCAGAACAAATGCAATCATCTTGAGATGGTTTTGTTCTAACATGATTTTTCTTAATTATCGTGACAAACAGATCTGGCTGATTAAACAAAATATACTGTGCGCATCTTTTATTTTAAAAACATTAAAGAACATCTTTAGATCATTCAGTTTAGTGATGCAAACAAGAAGGTCTGCCATGACATAGATGGGAGAAATAAATCGTGATAATTTTCACATCGTCTGCATATTCGAGGGACATGATATTTTCCGCAAACATTGTGTGACATATGTGTCATGACAATAGGCCAAAAGGCTTTGCCTAAGTAAATAATGACGAAAAATTATCAAATGCAGGCAGAAGAATGTCAACAGCCTGATGTTTGCCATTTTCCTTAGCCAAAGTCCATTTCCTTTGTGAGAAGACATCCATGTCACTCTTTTTCTCAAAATTAATGCAATACATCTCAAGACATTACAAATACCAAGAATATTATGATAGATCAAAAGGGGCTCATATGAAACTGCTCAATTTAGGAGGAAGAAAGTAATCACAAAGTAAACTTTGTATCTATGTATACTGTGACCGAATTGACCACCATCACATCTTTACAGTAACAAGAAAATTGTTGAAAATTTAAATCACATTAGGAACAGTTCAACTAAGTAATGTTGAAATTTAAGAGTGGGTAGTCAAACGATTTGTATCATTTCCAATTTTATTAGTGCTCATCATCCAGTGTTTTATCAATTCCTATATGAGTCCCTTTTGAACCAGCTGTTTGGTGGGAAACAAGTGCATAAAAAGTTTACCATTAATTCAGTTTAACTGCTCAATCTTGGTAAAGCAAAACTTGTTTTTCCCCTGAAAAGCACACATTTTAAATATTATATAGATACCTGGCCACATAAGTAACATTTTTAGTGCACAAATAAATCAGCAATGTTCTAAAATGTAAATGTACCCGAGTGTTGCATCTTTTAAAATAGATAATGAGGATTTTTGTGTGTGCATGTTCGTGAATTAGGCAAATAAGGCAGTTGGTTGGCACCGAGAAACAGCAAAGGGTATATGGTGATGGCAATGTTTTTTTGAATAAAATCTGCCCACTCAAACCACTGGCAAACACATCAGGTTTTTCCAGATAATTTTAAACTAGTTTGATATTTGTTGGAATTGAATTGTAATGTCACTGCTTTCTGAACACACCCCAATAGGTGATGAGACAAACATCTGAAGTAGCAATCATGAAACCCCTGTGGTTTCAACTGAATGCCAAGGTGGAGAAAAAGCTAGCAAAGATGTGGCAAGAATAAGAGGCTGATATCCAGAGCGGTAATCACAAGCCATGTTAACGTTGCCAACATATCAAATCATATGATTGTCAATAAACACAGCACACATTTACACCAAACCTCATATGCTTCAACCTCAGATGTTTAAGTGTGGTGCTACAAGAATTTTCAAAACATACCTTGCCCTAATGTTAACATTTTAGCATATTGTGCAAGTTACACCAAATGTTTTATCATCAAAGAAAGTAAAAAGTAGTTAACTTCCAGCAAGTGCTTCCTCTTGACAACACTCTTTTCAAATACAACAAAGAAAATAGATTCATCCAATGAAAAAAGTCCTCAGATTATTCAAAAACCAAAACAATTTTCTAGATTCAGCCCTAAAACTATCCCACTGATCCTTTCCTGCCTGAAAACACAATACTTGATTTCCATCTGCATGATTTCTATTTTAGAAGAGAATCAACTTCTCTATTTATTTTGGACATCAACTCAAACAGCTGGTGGTGAGTTGCCAGATAGGTAACATTTGGACAATTTGTCATCTGCCAAAAAAGGACAGTCAGCACTTCTACAGATTACACAGCCTCATGTGACCAAGCACTATGACCTTTCACGGGGAGGGGAACCATGTACCAATCACAGACCTTTCTGTTAATCTGTATTATGTCAATTGAGAAAAAGACATTATGCAAAACACATAATATCCTGTAGCTGTATTGCATTGCAGACTATAGGGGCTCAATTTGTCAATTCAATTGTTGAACTGTGGAGAAAAACTTTAAAATGTTTGTGGTTTGAAAGGTCATGATTGTTGGGCCTAAAGTAGTTAGGTTAGTTAGTTAGTTTTAGCTCGTATGTAGCCTACATAATGGGCCTCTGCAGTCAACACACTCTTTTTATGAGTGTCATTACCTGTTATGATAAACCTGAGAGTCTGGTCAAAAATTTGAGAGGGGAAGTGGTGGTGGTAGAAGAGAGGTGGTTTCCCATGTTACCTTTGTTTATCTTACTGGCTTTTAATGGCTAACCATTAATTCAAAATGCTAAATGTCTCAACAATAAAAAGCCACTTGAACAACCTTCAATGGTTATTTGCATAAATCATAAAAACAAACAATAATGTTGTTTGCAAATCAGCTGTGAACCTTTAACATTATTCTTCACAAAACCAGCATCAGAGTTCTTCCCAGGGTCCTCATAACATACAGTGAGTTGGCCTCCTGGCTATTCTCTGCTACTGTGTCCAGAAAGCAGTTATAAAACTGGAGCAGCGAGTTGCCATATCCCGTTGAGAAAAGCTAAGTCATCCTCTAGCCTGTTGTTTACTCTATTGAGAAAGACCAATTTTGGGTCATTACAGCAAACACTTTGTTTTCGGAGATTATATCAAGTGATGCAGAAGTGAGAACATGCTGAAATGGGAACTAAAAGTTTTCACCCAGACTGTAAATAAGGCTGACCATTGATGGTAAAAATGGTTTGTTTTTCCAACAAATGGTAAATAAGATGTAGTGTCGAATTTGTGTTATAAAGCCATCAGTGATTACCACCCATAAAGACATACACCACAAACTAACACTAACAAAAATGCTCACAATCAGATGGTGAAGTAGGATTTTGACTTCCTCTTCATCAAATCAGACATTATTCTGTCATGAATGTGAGATTCTAGCTAGTTTAGCTAGATTTTAGTTTTACTGCTTTCAGAAAAAAACTTTTCATCAAACCTGTGCTTTCTGTGAAAGCATACCTCCTCTCAAGTTGCAGGCCTTGTCATTCAAATATCAATAATGGAGATCCACAAGGAAAGGATGTAGACTTGACAGCTAACATGTGCTACTGAAGTTATTTGCTTTTGCATCAGAGCTGTTGTAGGCAATGAAGAGGTTTTCCAAGTGAGTGAAAAATAAGCAGAGAATCACAAACAAAACAATGACGATTCACTGCAAGTATGAAAAAATTCCTGGTTGAGTAAGAAATATTTTTTATCCTCACCAAGTATATATTACATATATTGGATGCATGTAACATCGTATATAATATGTGTGTGTGAGAAGCATGAGTGTGAAAGTGTATGAGTGATCAGTCAGTCAGTGTAAGGCAGTAAACACTAATCATTACAGAAACTGTGATAAACAATATTTGATTGTGCACATCTGACAATTCTATACAACCATCTGCAGGAAGTGGTCATCCTTTGATGTATTCCTAAGTTGTTTTGTAACTCATTTAACCCTTGACATGACCATCTACCACCTTTGACACAGGGAGAGCTGAATGTGACTGCACAAGCATTACTTCCCAAGGTAATCACTGTATTGTGTTATTGGTCTGAGAAAATCAAATGCTCAGAGAGTATGCGGTGAGAATGGATCACAAACCAAAAACTTAAGGAGGCTGTCTCATGATGTAAAAATCTCAAAACAACAGCCATGTGCCCTACTCAAGTGCCCCTGAGCAAAACAGTGGCCTCCTACTTGCTAACTCATGGTTAAGTCACAGTTATTGTAAGCGACTTCATGGCAAACTATGCTCAGAAAAGACACACACACCGTTTCAGGTTCAGAAAAAATAGCTGAAGTTAGTGCACAGAAGATGAGGCCTACACATGCCTGTCACTGTGCGCAGCCGTGCACATGAAAGCACCCAAGGAAAAGCTGGCATATTTTGTGTAACAGGTTACTTTATTACAACGTAACAAATAGGATATAAAGTGCACTTACGTAACGTCTCAACTTTTTTTCAGGAGGAGACTTTCTCAGCCACCCTGAGCACACCACATCTCCCCCACTCATATCTGCTCCTTTCTTGCTCTCCCTGGAGTTAAAGCGAAGATCGCTGGTTGGCTTCGTTTGTTTTTGGGAGTGTCTTCTTGTACCTGAAAAAAAAAA
>NW_019524787.1:446470-523588 GCF_002814215.2 Seriola lalandi dorsalis
TGCTCTTTTTATCATTATTAAATAGTTTTTATTGATAAAGCTGTGCATGGAGTATGTTTACATTATACAGCCTTTTTTTTTTTTTTTTTTTTTTTTTTTTTTTTTTTTTTTTTTTTTTACCTATCTACATGAGTTCGACACTACAAACACTATATCCGTGACAGATCTTACCATGTTTGTTTTTCATTTGAACTGTATTCTTAGATGTAACAATTCCTAGCTTTACCACTACTGGTTTAATTAGCCGACACCAAGTTGATTAGAAATTGGTTATAAGCCTTATATTGATCTGGTTTTCCCAAAAACCTGTTCAATTTCCTTGGGTGAAGAGAGCATCTATAACTGATCTAGTCCACTGGCTAAGACGTGGTTACCGAGGACTTAGATCGGTATCTGAGGAATCTTATTGGAATGCTATTGTAGTGGTAAACACTACCCCCAAAGGATTTTCCCTGTAAGTCTATGATTAATGACTTTGCCATTATACAGGCACATTACCTCTTTCAACACCCTCGGTATTGATGAAGAAACAGAAAGCAATTAAAGGCTGTAGACACTACACAAATTCCAGGTAATGAATTATTTTCCACAATACCACATATTTAGCTCTAGATGCATAAGATTTCATGAAATTAGTTTGTTTAAGAGATTGTGTATTTGTGCCTGTGAAACCATGTCTTTGTTGTTGTGCTTCACAGGTGCTTAAATCTTTAGTTTGTGGATGCTGAGGATATTTGACTTGCAGTGCATAACTCATTTGTACCAACACTAGATTAAAACCTTTGTAAATATTACAAAATGCTACTATGACATTAAATGTAAAGAGACAATATAATATACCAGTCCCAGGAGTTAACATTTCAACAAAAATGTAATGGTTTGGTTGATAAATAATTGAGAGTCATTGATTTTTGCAAATGCCCTTTGAAAGCTTTGGACCTACTGCAGTGTTTTTTCCCACATCAATTGCAAATTAGTAAAAATGGTACCTTTACAAATAATTGCTATTGCTACAATATATATAGTCAATTGTGCTATTCCCGTGGGAATAGTGAGTGCATGTGATTTCCTAGTTCCCTTTTCAGTCACTTGGTTTGTCTATTCGCACTTCCATTTGCACAAAGATATTTTGCAAAGCAAAGCAACAAATGGGAGGATACACATGCTTGTTTTGATGAATTATGCAACCACATACAGTTCTGTTTTTTTTTTTTTAATCAGCAAAGTCACTTACATACTAAAATTTTCATGTTTTTATGGTATTTTTCAGGTCTGCAATCTCAGTAATGTGTTGAATTTAACATTTAAACAATTTCATTTTAAAGAATTGAATAAAAAAAAGTATTATTTGCAGTTTCAAATCCATCTCACCACACAGATGTAGCTCCCACAAGAAAACTAGCACTCATTACAAGGTCTGTATGAACTGCAAGGACTAGAAATCATGTACAGCAGTTAAGATGTTTTACTACAGATGACTTCAAGTGGTCAGTATATTTTCTGCAGTGGAAATGCTGAAATATGGAAATATGAGAAGTAAGGTAACACAGACATTTAGGTATACTTGAGCATACCAACATGAGCATAACTTTGGTGTTCAGTTCATTTCCACAGAAATAAATTTAAGGTTTCCAGACACCATCTGCTCCTTTGTATTTCCATGGCTCAATTGAGTGTTCATCTATTTTTCTTCCATCTTTTTCATCTCTTATCATTACTGTATGTCCTTTCATATATTTAACATTACATTTATAGTTTAGTCCCCCAACATCTGCCCACCTCTTTGCCCATATACCACTTTAAATAACTTTACCTTCCTGGTTAAGTAAGACATACAACAAATACTGATTTCTTTTTACTGGAGGGAAAGGTGAAGCCATTGTGAATATTAACACAGTACAGCCGAGGTGTAAATTCAGAGAAATGCCTCTTCAAAAGTCTGCATTAAATATCAAAAGGCACATAAAATCAGCATGAACACAAAAGTCTCCCTGAATGATCAAATCAGAGGAATACATTAAAATATGCTGCCAAAAAGTTACCTGTAGTCAAATATGTTTAAACAAGTAGTTTGCAATTTAGTCCTCTGTAAATCACACTAGCTAAAAGTGTGAGAACAGCTTCTAATATTCTTACTGAAAATGCTTTTTGGAAATTTCCCATATATAGATTTCACTTTCCATATATATTTTGTATTCCATGATTATGCAGAAATCATGTTCAAGTCATATATACATTTATTGCATGGGATATGAAACCTATAAAACACCAAAGCACACATCAAAAAGATTCAAATATCTTTAAAATCAAACTCCACAGCTCGTAAAGAAAATCTGCTGCATGCAAATCAGAAAAGTAAACAAAGTTTGTGAGCTGTGTATTCAGAACTATGACAAATCAAAAACATTTTATCTTACAGTTGATACTTTCTTCTGTATTGTGCACTGCACATGCATGTGTTTGCATATGTTTGTGTGTGTTGTGTGTGAGGTAATATTATAAACACTCAAGACAAGCTAGATAACATGAGCATGTTCTAGACTGAACCAGTTTTACACTGGTTCACACATTTAATCATGTGTAATGTAAAGATTATTATGAGGTTAATGGTTATTGAAGTTATTTCAATAAAATCAAATGATATTTTGCCATATTTCTTTAATTTAAGGGAGAGAATACACTTGCACCAGTGAGTGTTTTCCACCTCAAGTTTTAAAATTATTTGAAAGTTAATGAAAGATTACAATACTAGGATCACAAAAAAATACCCTGAATAAATAAAAATTTAAATATTAAATGATGACTGAAATAGTGGTATGAAAACCATTTTAGTCAAAATCAAATCTAAGATCAGCACAGATACTGTGTGTGTGTGTGTGTGTGTGTGTGTGTGTGTGTGTGTGTGTGTGTGTGTGTGTGTGTGTGTGTGTGTCTGTGATTTCAGTGCTCTTTTTAATGAAGTTATATGCACATCTGTGATATGACAGTTCAGGCTCTTGAATCAAGCAGTCCAGGACTCCTTTAGTGCCAGTTCATATGGGTTTCTTGCAGCATTTCGGTCTTTCAGAATACCAGTCTGCTAATGGTATTGAAGCCCCCCCCTCCTCCTCCTCCTCCACCAGATGGACCACAGCTCCCTGGTGGGTTATTGTCATCTGAACCGTTGGGCCTGAATGAGCAGGAAGATGAAGGAGCCTGGAGAGCCTGGGTCCGAGCATTCAGCTCCTGTTCCTATTGACATTATGAAGGAAAGAGAAATGTTTTCATGTCAGTTTATTTCTAACTGTTAAAGTAGGAGTGTGAAACATATACAATAACAACAATGTCATGCAAAAGATTTGATACAGCATGTGACTGACAGGACATCAGTGCTGTCACTTCACACTATTACAGCTCCCTCTAGAGGTGATTTACTTTCGTTACTTATACAAGCGTGGTGGAATGTCAACCTAACACAGCACAGTCCAATGACTCGTGAAATTACACCTCATGTCTTATAACAGGACAGTTCAGATTACAGTTCAAGTGCAGTCAAAAAAGTCCCATACCCTGCAGGCTCTTAGTTATCTGTAAAAGTACGCTCTGTTTTCTCTCAGCCATTTTCCACCTCAGAGAATCTTGCACAGTCCTCGACTTTCATAATAACCTCACACTTAGGAGGTTTACTGGTAATGACATTATACGTCAAATGCACGTAAAACATGAAAAATAAGCACAATTTCAGCCAGAATATCCAATGAAACTCTTCGCAGCAGATTAAATACCTTCCCTAATGTGTCTCACCTCACAATTAGTCTGTATTTACTGGTATGAGTTTTAGGCACTGATAAATTAAATGTGTACCACAATGCCTACAAGTGGGAGAAGTATGTTTTCTTTTGTTCACCTTCACTTACCTGTAAATACAGCTTGTTGTCCTTGATAATTGCATCAAGCAATTCTTTCTGCAGGGGAGGTTCAGCATTCAGTCTCATTCCATTTGCCATCAGTCCCCCATTTATGTCCTGCCCTAGTAGCTCCTGTTTTCTGTACATAAGCACATAAGCTGTGTCCTTGGGAAAGCGATTAGTAATGTTTTGCACCGATTGGAAGGATGTGAATGTCACTCTGCTGTCGTTGAACAGCAGCCAATCTCTTGCCTCCTGGACACTATTAGGGACTGTGTCTCCTTGTTCGGGTGGAATTGAGAGAGCTGAGCAAGTGGAGAGGCTACACTCGGCCTGGCCGTTCCCCAAATCCTCCTTGAGGGCAAAGTGATTGGCTGGATGCTGTGTTCCATCTGCTCCGTTGATGTTATGGCCGTAAGAGTAGTAGTGGCCGCTCTCGGATGATATACCAGAATGCATCACCACTGAGCTGAGAACATAGGGCACTGACAGGACAGACATTTCTCCTCCTCCAGTTATCTGCTCTTTTCCATCTATCCTCTCCTTCTCCTCTTCCTCCTCATCTTTTTGAGATGGTTTGAGTTTCTTGGCCAGATTCTCACTGCTCTCAGGAGAATCCACTTGCAGGTTAGAAGAGGTAGAAGAGGAACATTGTACAGGCATTGAAGGGGCATGTACTGGAAGTCTCATTAGTGGTGGGATGGTGACATTTTCCAGAATCTTCCTCCGGACATGGCATTTGGCATCATATGAGAATCTCAGCAGGGTGAGGATCAAGTACTCAGGTGCTGACACCACTTTCATGGTCTTCTCTGCCCGCTGGAGGGAGCTGCACTTCTCGCAGAAATAAGCATTGTCTTCATCCAGGATCTCTGGAGCCAGAAAATAGTTCACCAGGTCAGGCACAGAGAGAGGAGGCTCATTTGTCACTGGCACAAAATGGACATTGCTAGCTGGGGCTTTGGCTGCGCCTGGATCAGGAATTTCACTGCCACCATTGACAGACCCCTGACAGAGAACCTTGGGCTCCTCTGATGGCCCCTCAGGCTGAGGGCGATACTGAGAGGTGGCAGAAGGACAGAAGGCCAAAGAGAGGTCTGTAAAAGGCTCCTCTTTCTCAGAGATGCAGTTGCACTGCATGCAGCGAATTCCTGTGATCAGTTTCCCACCAAACATCCTTTCTATCAAAGTCTTCCCATCATTCCCAGGTTTGGTTTCTGCAGGAGTCAAAGACGACTCTTCACCTTGCTCTGGAGAAGTCTGACCTGTTGGGTCTTTGCTGCTTGGGTCAACAACCTTTGGCTTAGCTGATTCCAGGACCTGAAGGGTTCTCTCCTCTTCATGTAACCTTGAGATCAGGAGACAAGGACAATCAACATGAGGACAAAATACTACTGTGTACTTATTATAATTTGTGCCACTGCTGTGATAGTGTACCAAATCCATTCTTTCTTTACATAGTTACAATAGAAAGTCATATTATTCAGTTCTAAAGAAAACACACAACACATTAGTAAGCTCCAATCATGCACATTCAACACTATCAATGTTTTAAATGCTTTCTGTTCTTAATAGCAATAGCTTTTATATTAACACTTTTTTACATTCTGCATTTAGTGATGCACAAATGATGCACCCACAGTGTATTATTGTCATTCATTTGGGATGGGAGAACAAAACAAGAAAAAACATTTTCTTACTTAAACAAACTTGACACAATCTTACTACACCTGATTCATCCAGTCTGCTTGGAGTGCTACAGTACCTGTCTAGAAGAAACCTGAGGTACTCAGAACAGTCCTGCTGAGAGCCCACATTGAACCAGGGAGGCCGAGATGCTTCCAAGAAGTTTCTGGGAGCATATGCTGCCCTCTATAGGACACAGAAAAACACACATGCATGACATACATACATAGACACACACACACACACACACACACACACACACACACAGCATCATGGTCACCAATTTTTGCATTTCTTGTATCAATATTTTGTGTTATCACAGTTACACAGAACAACACTAACCTGAGTGTGCGCAAGGAAAGCAAAAAGCAGCTGAAGCTTTTTCATTAGTGTGTTGGAACCATTTAGTTGTAATGATAAAACATGCCTTCTGAAACTGGAAGAAATAGTTTGTATTTAATACTCATTTTTCACAAGAACATTTCACACAAATGCAACAACATGTGTATGTGTGTGTGTGTGTGTGTGTGTGTGTGTGTGTGTGTGTGTGTGTGTGTGTGTGTGTGTGTGTGTGTGTAAATGACTCACTCTGTGGCCATGAAGAGGGTCTGGATGATGCTATTCATGTAACAGGTATTGCCCAGGTTAATCAGGCCTGTCTTGCCTGTCTCAGACTTCCCAGCTTGCCTCAGTAGACCAGACACAAATGAGTTGGACTGAGATGTCCAGGCACTTTGATTCAACACCAGTTTTATCTTTTCCTCTCCAGGTTTTGGAAGATCCTGACAGGACATATTAAAATAATTTAATCAGACGACATGGCAAAAAGTTTACATGCAAAATCAACATCAACTCTTGATAAGTTTTGGTTATTTATTCAGTGTTAAAAATGCACCCAGTTTGCCAGAAAGGACATTTCTAGCATGAGGTGTCCTGCACTTTTACCTTGATGGCCTCTAGTATGTGGTCATAGAGGTCAGGGAAGCCAGAGTACTGGTACATCATGCATTGTATGAGCTCGGTGAACTGCAACAAGAAAGCTTTACTGGTAGGGAGACCATCTGTCCTTAAGGATTGGACTAGGTCCACCACATGTGGAACAACCTGAGACGGTGAGGGAAGAAGAGAAGAAAAGAAAAATGATAAAGACAATGTGGTGCTGAAAAAACTGGAAGGTACTGCTAATATTGATCATACAAATCTGCAAGTCGGTCAGCCAGAGGGTAGCTGCACATAAGGAACCCCACAGAGGGTTCAGACTCATTTGCTGAGTATATTTGAGCCTATTCATGTTTTTAGATACTAATGAAATTGGCCAACTCAAGGGCCATTGCTCGGCATTTAAGTACTTCACACATCATTAGTGGGAGAGCGTTGCCGAGCCGGGGGTTCTGGGAGAAGAAGTCTATGCTTTGAAGTAATTTAAGCCAGAGGAGAAGAAAATGAGAAAACCAATAAAGTGGCCATATGAGAGGGAAATGGGCTGTGAGGAGACAGGGGACCCCTTACCAAATGGAAGGCCTCAGGAGAGTGCTGGAAACTCAGCAGCATATGAGACAGCACAGCTAGCGCCCCCTGCCGCACTATGGGGTACCACAGACGACTGAAAACCTGTGGGTTAAAAAATAAATCTTTATGCCATAAATACATTTATTTAAACTGGGGAAATGCCTCAATAATTCAAGTAAGTCTTTTTACCAACCTCAGGTATATTATCTTTGAGATGAATTGCAAGCAGTCTAGCTTAATTATTAGTGTAGTTTAACATCTGTGTAGATTTAGAAGATGCATACAATTTCTCATTCCTGAGATCAATAGTAATTAAAATAAGGAGTTCTCAGTACAAACCAGTTCAATCTTGAGCAGAGTGACATCAATAAGGATAGTGAACTTCTGAACTGCAGCAAGTCCTTTCAGTAAAGCGATGACCCAGGTATCAACATGCTGGGCCAGAGGCCAAGAAAGCCAGTCAATCATCCTAGACAGACAGAAAAAGGCCATGTGGAATGTAAATAATGTGTAGCAATATTGGCATTAAATAGATCTACAAACTGAATATACATTTAGGGCCAATGTGAAAAGAATTTAGACATGCGTACCTCCAGCTTATATATTTTATAGATGTAAGAAACATGAGTACATACAGACTGTAATTTGTCTAATTTAATTATCTGATTTATTTACAAAGAATTGAAGAAAAGACTCTGGCCCAGTCATTTATCTCAAAATACTGAATGTGTGAGGTAACCTGCAGAGTGCTTTAGTCATGCTTGCGTCTTTAACATTCTGGTCTGTGGTCAGGCTCTTGATAAGCACTGTGATCATCTGGATGGGGATGTGCTGGACCAGGCTGGCAAGGGCGATGGATGGGTCAAAGGCGGGGTCTGCGAGATGTCAATCACAATCAAAGTGGAATATAATTACACAACTGTCAATTTTTTACAACAACAACGATGAACATTTTAGACGTACTCTCTGATATAATGCAGTGCAACACCAACACAAACTCAAAACTTAAGACAACACTGTTGGTTTGAAATATCTCAAGCTTCACAAGTTTGTGTTCATCACAAGGCTGGTTATGTTATATTTTAAGTAGTTCCTGTTGCTAAGCCATTTGAAAATTCTTTCACTCTGGATGTCTTAATCAGGTTTTTAGCCCCCCCAGTCCAGTTCTTTAATACCGAGTGTTGAGTATCTGCCAATATTGAGTGAGAGTACAATGTTTATTTCTTCATACATAATACAGCTGCAGAGAGTACACTTAAGGTATTTAAATTGCTTTCACAGCTGCGCAACTCTGCACTTACAAAATATCTTGCATCACAGCTTTCTTTTGATATTTTCTTATAATATTTTGTATATATAATATAGTTTTTGGTATCTGTGAAGAAGAGTGTAGAGATGTGGATTTTTTTTTGTTTGAACAGGAGTCTGACAACATACCTACATACATCCCTACCACAAACAAAATACTGAAGCTACAGCACTTTAGAAGCGCAGTTCATCTGAAAAATGTCACTGAAATAGAGGCAGAGTGACCTTTTAACCCACTGAGGCTCTGCTCACATCGCTGCTCACTCACACACGCTGTGACTATTTAATTGAAACTGAAGCCTGCTGTTTGTTTATTTTGTGCTGATCCGCAGTTCAGTCACCAGCAACACAGCACAGTAGGCTCAGGACAACTCTGAAATTTACCATCAACAAAAGAACTGAAGCTTTGACTTCAGCTGAAGTACTGTATTCTGAACTCAACTACATCTTCACAGCAAATACTTTTCAGTATTTGTCCTAGAAGAAAATGCACTCCTTGAATCAGTGGATTTGAAGGTAATTGCGATAAGCAATTACAAGTGTGTAAAATGAGGTTACTACACTAAAATGAAAATAATGAGTGTGTCAATAATGGTGATGATTATTGTTTTACATCCAAAGAAGAAAAAAGGTGACTGTTCGTGGGTGCTTAATATTGTGCTAACAACCCTGCCAAGATTTATGGTGGAGGGGTTTTAAGTCATGGGTCTATGCTGCCAAATGCTAATACCCTTTTCTATTACTCATAGGCACATGAGTTCATATTCAATTCTTAGCCCTATTAAACCTACAGAAAAATAAAGACACTCTCGTGTCTAGAATGAAATAAGATTTTTTTTGTTGCGCTAAATTGTATTCCCCTGTATTATAGCCATTTTGGAGGGAAGGTGTCTCACCTGTTGAAGAGATGATGGCAAAGACTTCCTGCAGTGAGGGAAGGAGTGTGGCAGGCTCAGCCTTCCAGATGTTCTGCAGCAGTGTGCTAACCTTAGTCACCTGACGTACATACTCTTTTAGCTCCAGCTCTTGGCTAGAAAAGCAGTGGAAGTAACTGATGGTCCTGACCAGCTGCTGGCAGAACAAGACGCCCGACTTATCTCTTGGGATGCACTGCACAAAGTCAGACAGCAGAGTGCTCAGACGGGCACAAACAGCAGGCTCCGGACGTTCACACACCATCCTTAAAACCTCCACCTGGATCACACTGAAGATCTCCAACACTGAGGGGCAGCTGATGAGAAGCCGCAGGCAGCAGTGAATGTAGTCTATTATGGCTGGGTCTTTGCGGTCCAGCTGGCTGTAGCCCTGCTGGAGAAGACTGAGGACAAAGTCTTTACTGAAGAAACGCTCAAACTCTGGGCGGTGGTAGCGTGCATAGGCTTCCAAAACCTGGAAGCCAATCTGCTTCTGGAAGGCATCTTCACCGAGCAAGATGAGCCGGGTGGTGAGAGTAAACAGTGCCTGACACTGCTCCTCTGTCACCTCTTTCTCTGCTGCTTCCACTACCTTCTTCACAATGGCCCTCTTCACTGGAACAGAGTGATCGGAGCTCACGAGGCCCTCCAAAATCTTGTCCATGATGATGGTCTGTAGAGGGTAATTCAGGAAAGAATGAGTTGACACTAAAATAAAGGTGCATGTCACTTTTGTGATATCACAAATTGTCTATATTGTTTAAATCATATTGAACACATGGGAGAGATTTGTCCCATTGGTGTGCAGAGCTCTTTTCACTCCCAACTCTCGGAGTACACCAATTGTCTGCAATCAGTGGGTGAACACTGTCAGCATACAAACATAGAACATGTTTACTCAGCTGAACAGGCAGCGACAGGGACTGTTGAGTCGAAAATAGGCATTTTACACGTTTGACAAATACGCCAAAGTATTACACAAACACACAACATGATAGAAAACATCAAATAAAAGTGTTTTTGAGCAATGAATTTAAATTATGGACATTACTATTAATTATTTTCATACTTGACTAATATATTGATTTTATTTGTCTAATTATTTTTGATAAACATTCAAGAATGTGGAACCAGCAACTGTGGAACATTTTTGCTTGAAAAATTACTAGAAAGAGTTAAATGATTTTAGAAATTGTGTCAGATTAATTTTCTCTTATCTACTAATATTTTCAAAACCAATTCAAATGTATTAATGGAAAAAATGTAACGCAAAATAACATGTTTATTAAACAGTGATTATATTTCTATAGACTGAGCCTTAGACGCCAATTTAATCTATACACTGTTGACATTTAATTTTTAATCAAACATACATGTACAACATGTCAAGGTAGTTTAATCTGTCACAGAACTTTTGTCTCAGTTTTGGCCATAATTTTCTCTATGGAGATTTTTGTTGGGTTACTATAACTAAGAGTTTCTGCAGGTTTCACCAAATTAAATTTAAGGTTTTTTGATAAATTTTTAATACCACGTAGAACACAATTTAATGCCTGTTTCTTGGTCATACTGGTCATTGCATGAAAAATATAGGTGAATCATGTACTTAGCAAGTAATTCTACTTCTAGTTAAGTGCAATGAAGTTATCGCAATTTATATCACATTTCTGTCAGCAGTTGCAAGCAGAATAACAATAATTAATAATAATATAATTCATCATCAAACAAGACATGTACCTTGATAAGCAGCTGAAAATGGATGGATAGATAGATGACTTGAATAATCAATTAAAAAAATAACTTATATAAGGTCCACTTATGAATTGTATATAAATTCAGATGTCTGTAACAATACTAGTGGGGATTTAACAACCAATTTTAGCTACAGATCACATACTAAAACATTGGATTAGTAACATTGATGTCAACAGCAGGCTAGAAAAAAACATTAGAAATTAAATAAGACTTTTTAATACCTGCTAAGGCTTTTTCAAGGAACTAAAATCAGCTGTTCTGTATCAGATTAATCTGATATTTCATTGTTTGTGTGGCTCTCTCTCACTCTTCATATATTATAGTATAGTTCTAATATCTTATATTGCCACAAATGTACAGTGAATATTCAGCATAGTATAGTATGGGTCTGCCTTTATTATCAGAAACGTATATATTTTTTTAAAACTTTATTTAGTCCATTTAGTTACTGTATATAATTCAGCCTTTATGCACTGTTTGTTACTTACCTTATTGTTTTTGAGATTTAAGTGAACACTGCAATTTCCCTTTGGACTTAATAAAGTACTTTATTTATCTATCCATCGATCTATGACCTGAAGAGTGCAAATTATGTGGTGTTTTTGTACAACTTTTTTAATTTTATTTCTTCACTCCAACATAATGACTCATCTATTAGTTATCTGCCTCAACAACGTCTAATCCTAGCAAAAAAAAGTATTATTTGGTTACCTGTATTTAACACCATTTACATGTTTTTTTTTAACTCGACACCTGAGAACAGCGACGGTGCCGTAATAACGACCCCCACCGTGAAAAGCACCGGCTGCTGTCTGTGATTGTGTAGAAACAGGCGGCTAGCTTATGCTAACGCTAGCTGTAATGTTAAAGGAAATCTGTACGTCCGACAGTTAAAAACGTGGCACGGATGCTAAATACAACTATAAGCCCCTGGAAACAGTTCTCCCGTTCCATAGAGATAGCTGTTATTAACATTCTATAACAACAAAAATGAACAAAGCAACCAAACAGGCCTGACACTAGCCGAGTAACGTTAGGAGCCACTGACTTAGCATAAATACCGCTTATATATACATTAGCGCGATGCTGAGGCTTTATAGTGCGTGCTTACCCAAATAAAGCATGTCAACAGTATCCGACTTGAATATCCTCAACTGTCGGTCGGAGTTTAACGACTTTTAACAGATAAAACCGTGTTATTTTGGTCCATTTGTTCGCTCAAAATCAGCTGATTAACCCTCCTCTAGCGTCATTCCTATGGACGGAGATGATGGTAGGACCCCTGAGCGAAGCAATCTTCGTCTTAACATTGCCTGTTTACGCAGTTGTTTAATTTTAAATAACAAAGTCAGAGGTCTTCTGTGATCAACGTTTCTGAACGTTTCTGAATGACAAGATTTAAATGCAGTCAAACCGCCGTTGAGATATTTAAGAACTTCTGAGAAGTTTGTGTACAGTCGATGTGCTGCATTCAAGTACTCCTCGTGTATCACCTCTTCAGTGGTCTGAAGTATTCACACCATTTACTTAACTAAAAGTACTAATACCACACGGTAAAAATGCTTTATCACAAGAAAAAACCCTGCATTCAAAATCGTACATAATTAAAAGTAGTAATAATATAATTAGGAAAATGTGCTTAAAGGATTAAAAGTAAAAGTACACAATGCAAAATTCGATAATACATACTGTATGTAAATATGTACATTTGTAAAGGCTGCATGCAGAGTGTGCACTGTTAAAACAAAAGTGGATGTGGAATTTTAGTGGAAGTATATTTCAGCTTTTTAAGATATCAAATCAAGTCAAGTCAATGTATTTATGAAGCATATTAAAAAACAACAAACGTTAACCAAAGTGCTTTACAGAGAGATTTTATTATGCAATTTGATTAATGATTACAGCCAAACAAAAACATAGGAATTGTCAAATAAAAACACAGACATAAATGAGAAGATAGCAAGTAAAAATGTAAGTAAAATAATATAAGTGTAGAACATCTGGATAAAATAACATAAACAGCATTGCACTAACAACAAATAAAATACAATCAATTAAAAGATCAAATTTAATCAGGAAAGAAGACACAATTTTAAAAAAAAATACAATTTGAATGTCAATGTTCATTTTTAAGACAGTTTATTAAATGAAGCACAGTGTGGAACTTATAACCAGGGGAGACAGGTATTGAGATACTAAAGAAAGGCTCTTTCCTGGAAAAATAATTTTGTCATTATGGATGACCAAAACTGGTGAGAAAGTGTTTCAATGCTGGTTTCACAGAAGGTGTCAATATACTTTTAGCATTTAAGAGGAACTGATTTTCTGTTTCTTCATTATCATCCCAGTATGAGACTACTGTAGGAACAGTGACAATATCATGTTGAAAAAGAGCTTTAATCTTCTTCTTCAAGGATCAGGGGAAGGAATGACAGTAAAATGAACATTAATGTCTTTCAACAACATAACAGCTTCGAGGGAATTAATTTCATCAAAAACAAGGAAGAAGTCTTTGTGTTGTTGAAACGGATGAATGAAAACATTTCCAACAGTCTCTGAAGGCAGCATCGCCAAGTCTCGCGATACAGTGCGCACACCGGGTAACGTTAGCGTCGTGTAAACGCGGGTGCCCGAGAAAAACCTCGCTAGCGCGGATGTGCTCTCTGTGACCAACCGGTGTGTCTTTCATTAAAAACAAGAGGGTAGTTGGCATTTACCGTGACAACGTTCGGGAAATCTTCAACTGCTGGTACACGGGATCACATTAGGCACCTGATAACGGACGGTATATCTGAATCGAAGAGGAAATTCGATTAAAAATGTCCGAAAGCGCAAACTGCGTGGAACAGCGGGAAGAGCAAACTGAACTTGAAGAAGCTGGAGGAGCAGAGGTAAGATGGTTTAAAATGAGCATTGTCTCCTTTGAACACCGTGTACATTCCTTACAAACCTGTCGCATACGTCCATAACTTTGACCCCCACTCGTCTCTTAACTACGGGTTTCTCGAGTTCAGTTGTGTGAAACTTTCTCTTTGTCAAATCTAATGTGGGTTGTTTTAGCTAGTTAGCTAGCTGCGGCGGTGCTATCATTAGCTCTCGACAGTAGCAGCTATGTCCTGGAGACTCGGGACTGAAGCTAACGTTACAGCACGGAGCAGCAACTAAGCTAACCCGTTTCATAAGCGCTTATAGTACTACCCTAGCCCCGCTAGCTACCCATTGACCATGGCGTTAAAAGTCACGGAGTTCTTTTTGTTTACCGCCGAGCGAGCTTTTCCCGGTGAGTTGTTCGTAACTGCGATGTGGCTTTTGGGAAGCCTCGTGAAGAGTAGTAAAGAGCAGCACCCCGCTTAGCTGTCCCATCTGCTTCTTTGTTTTCAAGGGGGACAGTACAATGGCTGTTGTTACTGAAGAGGGATGCTACTGAAGTGTTTCCTGTCTGCAACTTGGCTTTTGTTGTTTTTGGTGCCGGGTTTTTTACTAAGATGTAGTAATAATAATAATAATAATAATAACAGTAATGGATCATATCTAGACAAACAGTAGGATTTCATTTATCTTTGAAGGTCAAACGTTTAGACAAGGCAAACATTACTGATTCAGCTCAGACATACTAGACAGCATAGTATAAATTCTAGCATATAATGAATTAATGACTTTAATGAAACTCGAAGACAACACTGAGTATATTATCTACTAAACAAATTTGATGCATGAAAAGCAAAATTGAAAGTACTAAATACTGTAAACACCAACATAAATAATAACTATAAAGTGTATTAAGAGTAAAATAGAGACATATATGTTGTATAGAATACATGTAAACAAGCACCTTTTGCACTACTATTGGGTGGTGCTTAAAGTGTCCGCATAAAACATTAAAAGTAGTATTGACTGGACTTACTACAATAATGGCATCTAAAACTGTGTGTGTGTCTCATAATGCAAAAACAATAGCGCAAAAGCCAAACAACTGCTGAGCATGATTCACACTCGGTGGACACTTTTCAGGAAGGGTAAAGCACTTAAACAGAGCTGGTCTTCCATAACAGATTTTTTTTCCAGCAACAGCAGGCAGGAAAAAAAATTCAGAGAATAAATGAAACTTTCTGTTCAGGAGAAGTCAGACTCTTCAGATGCTGGAAAAGAGTCCTCCTCAGATGCTGGACAAGATGCATCCTCCTCCTCCTCATCCAAAACTAAAGATTCTGCTCCAGGTTATGAGGAGAAAGTGGTAAGGACACTGTATCTTGCATTGCATGGCACAACTCTCTGTTCTTGAGTAAATAAGTTAAAAAGTTTTTTGTCTTGTGTATGTGTGTAGCAAACTGACCGGACCAACAGATTTGAGTACCTGTTGAAGCAAACAGAGCTGTTTGCTCATTTCATCCAACCAGCCGCACAGAAGACCCCCACCTCCCCCTTGAAGATGAAACCAGGACGTCCTCGCATCAAGAAAGATGAGAAACAAAACCTGCTGTCTGCTGGAGAGTGAGTACAAAATCACACAATACAGACTAATGAGATTTCATTAAGTCTGCTCCCTTTATGATGATGACATATTGTATAATTTCTTGGTATGACAGTAATCGCCATCGCCGCACAGAGCAAGAGGAGGACGAAGAGCTTCTGAACGAAAGCACCAAGACTACTAATGTCTGCGCTCGCTTTGATGAATCTCCCTCCTGTAAGCAGTAACCTGTTTTTATTTAAGCTTGAGTGGAAGGACCCTTTAGCACGTACATTTAGAAAATGTAGAAGTGATATTTATTTGTTTTCCTGTCTCTCATCTAGATGTCAAAACAGGGAAAATGAGGGACTATCAGATCCGTGGCCTGAACTGGCTCATTTCTTTGTACGAAAATGGCATCAATGGGATCCTCGCTGATGAAATGGTCAGTACTTTCTCACAGTCAGAATTGTTACCTCTACATGTGGATATGTATGCCAGTTGTTTTCATTTTGTATGTTTATGTACTTTTCTGCCTCTCTTACACACACTCTGTTTGCTGTTTTTAAGGGTTTGGGAAAGACTCTCCAAACTATTGCCCTGCTGGGTTATATGAAGCACTACAGAAACATCCCTGGTCCCCACATGGTGCTGGTGCCCAAGTCCACTCTGTACAACTGGATGAATGAGTTCAAGCGATGGGTGCCTTCTCTTCGTGCAGTCTGCCTGATCGGAGACAGAGATGAGAGGGTAGGCTTTGTCAAAATGTTGTGATTATCTGTAAAGCAAGATTTAATTGTGAGTTTTTATGTGTAGTATACATTACAAATGTATTTTTACTCAGTATGTGTCAAGGTGAGAAAGAAGAGTGAGAAGATGCTATAGATGTCAACAGCATGCACAAGATTCTCTTTGAGGCACTTAATCTGTCACTGAGTGCTATAGTTAACTTTAGCTTCACCAACGAAAAGTAACTCAATCACTCACTCTTATTTGGAAGTGATAATTATCTCTCCAAAACTGTACTTATGATTTGCGAGGCTAATGTGCAGAAGCTGCTGTGTGTAAATCTATGTAAGTATCACAGGTTACAAAACAAAATGCTTAACATTTTTGCTTCATCCTCAGACTGCCCTGATCAGAGATGTGCTGCTGCCAGGAGAGTGGGACGTGTGTGTCACATCCTACGAGATGCTCATCATTGAAAAGGCCGTGTTCAAGAAATTCAACTGGAGATACCTGGTTATTGATGAGGCCCACAGGATCAAGAATGAGAAATCCAAGGTCAAACAGCCACTGAAATAAAATTATTGTTTACATGCATCACAAGCACCATGTTTGACATGTAATGTTGCAAGATAGTCCAGAAAAGCTTAAGTTGCTCTTTGTTTTCCCGTAGCTTTCAGAAATTGTGCGAGAATTCAAGACCACCAATCGTTTACTGTTGACTGGAACGCCCCTGCAAAACAACCTCCATGAGCTGTGGGCTCTGCTCAACTTCCTGCTGCCTGACGTCTTTAACTCCTCAGAGGTGAGAATTCACAAGAAATGCACAAGATCAAGAGAGAATATTACTCGGATATATTGGCTCTCTGCTTTGAACTGAAAACATAACCTTCTTAGTTCCAGCTGTTTATTTAGCAGAGAGGTGTTTTTCCTTTCTGATACTAATTTAATCTTTCTTTTTTTTTTTTTTCCCTAAGGACTTTGACTCCTGGTTTGACACAAACAACTGCTTGGGTGACCAGAAGTTGGTTGAACGTCTTCACACTGTACGTATTGAATGTTCTTGATGGCATTCTGATATTAAATTATTCTTATTTGGATTAAAACACTCTTTTGACCTGCCTTTCTTTTCCCTTGGTGTAGGTTCTGCGTCCTTTCTTGCTCCGTCGTATAAAAGCTGATGTGGAAAAGACTCTGCTCCCTAAAAAAGAGATCAAGATGTATGTGGGCCTGAGCAAGATGCAGCGAGAGTGGTAAGCATCCTCAGTTGAGCTTTACTTGCTTAAAATTAGTCCTAAACGCCCCTTTTCTGCACATGGATACTGACATTAAATAGTTGGACAGAATTATATAATATTGACTCAACCCATCAGGTACACAAAGATTCTGATGAAGGACATTGACATTCTGAACTCGGCGGGTAAGATGGACAAGATGCGTCTGCTGAACGTTCTCATGCAGCTCAGGAAATGCTGCAACCACCCGTACCTGTTCGACGGAGCCGAGCCAGGTCCACCCTACACAACTGACCTCCACCTGGTGGTCAACAGCGGCAAGATTGCGGTGCTGGACAAGCTGCTACCCAAGATGAAGGCGCAGGGTATGTAGATCATCACTGGACTCTATGGGGTCTTTTTTTATTCTTTCATTCACTATCTTATTGAAAAAATGTTTATATCAGAATAGTGAGATATGATAGTTTGAGATTGTCTCCTTTGTTGAATCAAAAGGCGTTTCAGTGTATATTCTTTGCATCAGTTGAGACTTCAAGCGTATCCAGGGGTAATTAAGATATTCTATGCATTTAATTGACAGCCACTATCCATTCCTCCCAGGTTCCCGTGTGCTCATCTTCAGTCAGATGACCAGGATGCTGGACATCTTGGAGGACTACTGCATGTGGAGGAACTATGGATACTGTCGCCTGGATGGTCAGACACCTCACGAGGAAAGACAGGTGAGATGGTTACTTCTCAAACTGTATAAGCAGACAGGATTTATGAAAGAAAACTATTAATTCAGCCTAATAAGAGACACTTTAGTTTAATGTTTCTTTCTGTGTTTTCAGATCTCTATCAATGCATACAATGAGCCCAACAGCTCTAAGTTCATCTTCATGTTGAGCACCAGAGCTGGTGGGCTGGGTATCAACCTGGCTACAGCTGATGTTGTCATCCTCTACGACTCAGACTGGAACCCTCAAGTCGACCTGCAGGCCATGGTTAGTGCTCTGAAGCCTTGATCTCCTTGCTCCTTATGCAGTAGTAAAGGGATGGTTACTTGAACACTTTTCGTTTCAGAGGCAGGAAACATGACTAGTTTAATCTTTTCACTTCAGGACCGAGCTCACAGGATTGGTCAGCAGAAGCAGGTGCGCGTGTTTCGTTTCATCACCGAAAACACCGTGGAGGAGAGGATTGTAGAGAGGGCCGAGATGAAACTGCGCCTGGACTCCATTGTCATCCAGCAAGGTAATTCTTCTCACCTGTTGAGCTTTGTTTTAAGTCAGCCTAGCTGTTAAAGCATGTGTAGTATCCTTGTGCGCTGTTGCTGTTTCGGAGTGAAAGAACAGTTTGTACCTACTTTAATTAAAAGAAACTGATTTGATTAAGATTCAAAATGATGATCAAGAATTAGCAGCCACAGGTCACATTGTAGTACAGGATGGAAGACGGTGAATGTTTTAATGTATATGGTAAATAAAATAAGATAGGAGTTTTCCTTGTTTTTGTTTAACAGGAAGACTTGTGGATCCAAGCGCAAACAAGCTGGGAAAGGACGAGATGCTGTCCATCATCCGCCACGGTGCCACACATGTGTTTGCTTCCAAAGAGAGCGAGATCACAGATGATGACATTGATGAAATACTGGAGAGAGGTGAAAAGAAGGTGAGTTGGATGCATGAGATAAAAATCAATGAATGGCGATACTTTAGATCAGCTATTCCTAATAAATGAATATAAATGATAAAATAATAAAAAAGATATAAAAAATATTGCCATAAAATTCACACTGATCTTGTCATTTTCTAGACTATGGAGATGAAGGAGAAGATGTCTTCCCTGGGTGAAAGCTCTCTGAGAAACTTCACCATGGATACAGAGAACAGCAGCGTGTACACATTTGAAGGAGAGGACTACAGAGAGAAGAAAAAGGTAGAGAGACTAACAGTGTCAGTATTTGGTTTGTAATTGCCTCATTCCAGCTACATGACCCTTAGAAGCTTTACCTTGTTCCCATCTTCTTTCTTCATTCAGGTCATTACCAACTGGATCGAGCCACCCAAGAGGGAAAGGAAAGCCAATTACGCTGTGGATGCCTACTTCAGAGAAGCCCTGCGAGTCAGTGAGCCCAAAGCACCCAAGGTATGGCCGAATCAGTCAAAAAACGCCCCCAGGATAACACACATTACTGCAACCGAATCTGTAACTACAATGTTCTTATGATGGATGGCATGTTAACATGTTTGTGGCATGACATGTGTCTATTTGACTCCATTACCCAGGCTCCTCGTCCTCCCAAGCAACCAAATGTGCAGGACTTCCAGTTCTTCCCTCCGCGTCTCTTTGAGCTTCTAGAAAAGGAAATTCTTTTCTATAGGAAGACCATAGGCTACAAGGTACAAAGATATTATTCAGACGAGAGTGAGATTGTTATTAATGTCATTAGAAATGTCTCTAAGTCTGTCTGTGGCTTTGTCTTTTTAGGTTCCCCGTAATCCGGACATGCCGAACTCGGCTCAGGTGCAGAAAGAGGAACAGGCTAAGATTGATGAGGCCGAGGCGCTCGCAGAGGAAGAACTGGAGGAGAAGGAGAACTTGCTGCAACAGGTATGGATTATTCTCACTGTCAATTTATGGCTGAAATGCTGCAAATCCAAATCATTTTTTTACCTGGATTTCTATGGTGCATATTTTGATCAACTGTACCTTCATTGCAGGGATTTACCATTTGGAACAAACGCGACTTCAACCAGTTCATCAAAGCTAACGAGAAGTGGGGAAGAGATGATATTGAGAACATTGCCAGAGAAGTGGAGGGAAAAACTCCAGAAGAAGTCATGGAATATTCTGGTAATGATTCACTTTTCTTTTTCTCCTTTATCCAGAAAACAAACCCAAACTTTTGCCTTGCTTACATACTTAGTGATTTAATGTTTGTGTTCATTCTTGCAGCTGTATTTTGGGAGCGCTGCAATGAGCTGCAGGATATCGAGAAGATCATGGCCCAGATAGAGAGAGGAGAAGCCAGGATTCAGAGAAGGATAAGCATCAAGAAAGCACTTGACTCAAAGGTAGCTGACTGTCGGACATTTGGCTTTTCATTCTTGGTTTAAACTGCCTAATTAGCTACAGCTCATTAAATACTTTAACTTTAAATCTTGCTCTGATTTCTTAATTGTCTCTTCATCACATCTGTTCCTGATTAATTAACGGTCCAACAATGTGTTTCTCATCTTGTTGCTCAGATTGGTCGCTACAAGGCTCCCTTCCATCAGCTTCGCATCTCCTACGGCACCAACAAAGGCAAGAACTACACAGAGGAAGAGGACCGCTTCCTCATCTGTATGCTCCACAAGCTTGGCTTTGACAAGGAGAGCGTGTACGACGAGCTGCGTCAGTGCATCCGTAACTCGCCTCAGTTCCGCTTCGACTGGTTCCTCAAATCCAGGACTGCCATGGTGAATTTTGGCTTTTTTGCACCTTTTCTTGTTTTTTTTTTTCCCACGTGACGTTTTTAAGATGTTGCTTTATGATTAAAGTGATTTGTGATTTTGTTAAATAGGAGCTCCAGAGGCGATGTAATACCCTGATTACGCTGATAGAGAGAGAGAACATGGAGCTGGAGGAGAGGGAGAAGGCAGAGAAAAAGAAACGAGGCCCAAAGACTGGCTCGGTGAGTTAGGAATCCATTCTCATATTACAATGCGTCTGTCAATGCTACTAAAATTGTTTAAATTCAAAATAATTTTTGTCTAGAGCTGGGTATGTTGTCCAAGCACAAGCAGATGAACCTTGCCAAAATAACATTCATAATAAAATTTCGACGTGCAATCTAAAATTGGATACTAAATTCCAGCTCGTAAATCTTATCATTTTCTCCTTTCCCAGGCCCAGAAACGAAAGTCGGAGGGAACCCCAGATGGTCGTGGACGCAGGAAAAAGCTTAAGTTGTGAAGCTGTTCATAATCCACAATATCAGAATTCAAGAGCAGCAGCCAGCTCCGGTACCATTGGTTCTAGTGTCTGTGTTTGTTTTGCAGGCTGTGATAATGTACTGTGTAAAACTCCCTGATGGACTGATCTGGTTGTATTAGGTTTTAGGAAGTGCTCTCCTCTACAAGCCTGCCTTTGTTGTCACTGACCTAAACACTGCAGCTGTGCTGGTTTAGTTTTTTTGTTTGCTAGTCCTTTTTTACTAGTACTTAATTGAAATAAATGTATTTATGCCTGTTGTACTACATTCCATTGCTTGAAACAATATGTACCCCTTTTTTTAAGAAAGCATTTGTTCTTCCTATGTGAAGTAGAAAGTGTCTTTTTGAACGTCACAAATAAACGTCCCCTTTTTTAAAAAAAAAAAAAAAAAATGTGTGCACTCTGGTAAATTAAGACACTGTTTCAAAAAAGGACATTTATATTTGGCAGATGAAGTGTACAAACATCCAAACTCTTGAAATTGAAACAAATTAATAAGCCATAAAAGTCTCACAGTTGGCACATTAAAATATACTATCACCTGTAGAAGAATATTTAGAATTTGATACTGCACTTTTTTTTTTTCAGAATCTGTTCTACAAACTAGAACGACGCATAGTTCATAATTTTTCAAGTTTCATCAGGTTGTAATAATACCTTTTTTCATAGTCCTGCATTGATATGTACACAGATTTTTTTGCATCTGATTTCATCCATATTAACCTGAAAAATATTAAAAAAGAAAAAAAAAGGTAATTCTGCATTCTCAAGACAAATGACGACATTTACAATCCCTTTCAGTGACACCATAGTGGTACTGGTAATTCAGCAGTGGGCAATTATACTGCAGGCTTTTTAAAGCACAACAGAAAAATACCAATAAAAATCATCTATCACATTATCATTCATTAAGGTCAGCTTCAACTAACATTCAGTCCATTTTGTGCTACTCTCCACAAAACAAAATAATGAACAGTGAATCACGGTAATAAAAAACGTAATTATCTTTAAAAGGAGGAACATAGGAAATTATTTCATGAAGTTTTAAAATGGTTGCCTTTTACTTGGTAAATAATTGCATTTTGGGATTTTCATGCATTTGCAAACATTGGATAAATGGATATTTTACAACTTGGCACCCAATGAAGCAGGTGAATATTTTAGGGGCCTCTACATACATCCATGATTCAGAATAGGCTGCAAAAAAGAAGAACCTATTGTACATTACAGCAAGAACTAACCATCATCAGAGATCAGTAAGCCTCAGAAAACTGGTGATTTCTCTGCATGTGGGCCCTAAGCACTGACTTGTGCTGTCCACAGGTTGTTCTGGGCTTCAGTGCTACAAGAGTTGGGCATTGAAGGCACAATGGTGGAGGAGACTATCAGTCTTTTTAGTAGGGGGCAGATGTTTGAGGTGGAGGCAGTCCACATCTAGACCTCAGAGCTGTCTGAACTGCTCCACATGCCCGCTGGACCTTGGCTGTAGCCACTGTAGGCAGTAGAGGAGGAGGTGGTGTAAGGAGGGAACTGGGTTTTCTTTTCCTTCTTACGCCGCAGCAGCAGAATGACGACGGTGGCGATGAGGCAGATGAGGAGGATCATACCTGCAAGGCCCACTAACATGGGCAGGGTGGAACTGTCAGCCGGCTGTCTGCCAGAACTCTCCAGCAGGGGGCGGTCCAGGAGAGGGTCACGGTTAGGGGACCAGGGTTGGCGCTGGCTGACCACCATGCGGTCTGCTCGGTCCAGAGCGATGTGCTGGATGTTGGTGCCTCTGTTGTTTTCGATACCGATGTCCTGGGTCAGAGTTGGAGAAGAGAAGACAGGGGCAGCACGGCGGTGGCGAGTGGCCATGTTAGAGATCTGGGGCTGCTCAACAGAGGATACACTGTGATGGAGGTACTCCAAACTGCGCTTGCCAATGTTGCGGTTGGCGTTTTCTCTGGAGCGGACAGTGTAGATAGTGTGGATGAACCATTCTCGACCAGCAGCCACCTGGAGAAGAAAGATATTTGAGCTCATTCCCTGTATGTTTATGTATTCATGCAATACATGAATATACTCTAATATGTATCAAGACCTGGAAAAGTGGAGATGAAGACAGCGTGAAGCCATCTGATCCTGGTTGTCTGACCAAAGGCAGGGCTCCAGCTGTGTCTTGGGCCAGTGTGGCCTTAAAAGCAACATCACCAAATGCTGAAGCTTGAGTCTCTGGCTGGGCCTTGTCCTGCAGAACCACACACACAAATCAGACATGAGCTCTACTTCCTTTCGCTTCATTACATACTACACTGAACAGTAATGTGTTTTACGTCTTACCAGGATCTTGAATCTGTAAAGCAGAGATGGAGCGTCTGCCAGGCATCCATACTCCTTGTTTGTGGGGTTGTATTTGGGAACATAACCATCTGCTCCTGTGCAGAGGAATACTTTCTCAATGCTGCAGGAGAAGGAGTCCCCCAGGTTCTGGACTGGGTCCACCATCACACGTCCATAGATCATGGAGCCTGAAGCAAAAGATGGATGAATAGTAAAGGGAACTGCAACATGGGCTTCATATAAGGTCATTGACCTCAGCTGCAATGTCACTTAAAACCACTAGATGGCAGTGTTGTAGTACCGTCTGAAAAAGCAGCATCAGTCCCCTCTCCAAAGCCCATGGAGCCATCTGACAACCACAACTCCTTCTTGGACAGCAGGAACATCTGAGTGTTGAGGCTGAACTCAGCTGCGACTGGGTCACTCACCTGGAGCACAGAAGAAGGGTTAACATACACAGAACAGATGGCAAAAAGTGTCCAACTTAACAAGTGATTTTGTAGTAAATGTATTTGTTAACACTGAAAATATGCCATTACGGTCAAGATAAGCTTGCCTTGATAAATGTAATAAACAGCCCCAAAAACAATAAAAGCATATTGATCTTATTTTAAAGTCTAAAAGATTGTTAATATGGTCTTTTTGCAAGTGTTCTTACTATTGTGAAAGAAATGAGTAATGCTAAGGCATTTTGTCAGGATATCCAGGCTAACCTGCTGGAAGCGAATGTCCATGTCAAAGGTAAGAGGTTCTCTTGGGTGGCAGACAGGAGGGATGCTGAACTCCCCATTGGGGGAGGCAATGCAGGGGCTGAGCTTCACTGTGTAGGTCCCAGAGTAGTCTCGCACCTACATGTCACACACAGACACACACACAGGAACAATGTCAGTACTTTGTATTGAGTTTGTGAATTCTTTACTGCAGCAGGAGAGTTTTCATAGTATTTTCCCTATTAACTCACAGCAAAGTCTGAGACAAAACTCCACTGCTGCATGGGCTGGTTGTATGTAGGCTCAGTCCTGACCAGAGCGAGAGTGAACGTCAGCCCAGGGTGGTCGGCACACATCACCATGGATGACACGCTGGTTCCTGAAAACAAACGTGTGCAAAGTCATAAATCTTGAAAGCTGCATTTTGTCCAAACTGAAACTAGCGATGCTGTCCACCTTCTTATTTATAGAGTGACCTTTTTGTATTGTTTGTGCCACTTGCTTCCTAAGAGTAAAGCTGCAGGGTGATTTTGACATTTGCTGAAATGACCTCTGGCACTTTCACACAGGAAGGACCCCTAATGTGGAACTCCACAAATAGATGAAGAGAAGATATGGGCCACAGGGTAATCCAATAGGAGGCTGCTTGTATAGAATGGCCACACAGGATAGGTTGTGGGTGTGTGTGTCTGTCTGCATCTGGGCACCACTCTCTTACCTGGATGAGACATAACAAACTGTCCCCTGAAGCGAGCCTCGGTCTTGAAGTTGACAACCAGACGGCCCTCCTCATTTATACGCATGCTGGTGGGATACATGGCTCCTATGACAAGAGAGAATAAAGTTTCACAGTACCTAGCAAATGAACGTACATTTTTTTTCTTCCTATGTCAGCACCAACAGGGAGCAGCATTGGTCCTAGAACGTACCTTGTAGCTCAGCTTCAGGAGGGCTGCCGATGCCGTCCTGCCACAGAATAGCTGTATCATACACAAAGGTGAGTTTGAGCTCCGACTGCAGGTCAAAGTGCTGCCAGCCTCCCACAGCCACAGGAGAGTGGAAGACATAGGACACAAACAGTGGTACACGCAAGGTGACATAGGACTGGACGAGGTTCAGCACCTAAATGAGCAGGAAAGCAGATGTTGGAGGAGGTAAAATAAAAGCAGATGGTGCAACACAACTAATAAGCTTCAATAATTTCCTCCATTTTTGATTCTCACTGTCAAGACAATTTTCTATTGGCAAAGCTCAATAAAGTTGAACACCACTGATCTCATGGATTCCATCCTTTATGTATGTACCTGTCCGTCGGTGCCTATGGAGCCTCCACAGTCATTCAGCAGCTCAGACATGTCGTAGTAGCTGGTGAACTCCCAGAGGCAGGCCTCTAAGTTGAGGTTCCTGTAAAAGCGCAGGGAGTTGGCTGAACGCATAATGGGACTATACTGGTAGGGTGAAGTCTCGCCAATGATTTCTGGGTTCTTTGTTGCATCAGTGATGAAGCCATAGCCAGTTTGGATCTCATTGAAGTCCAGTAAGTTGGAGCAGCGGTGGTTGCCCACACGTGTGCCGTCTGGGCTCAGGGTAAGCTCAAAGTTGGACATAGGTCTTGTGGAGATCACTGGTAACATGCCTGTCAAGAGGGGAAAGCTTGTTCTTATCACACAATATAAGGATTTAGTTGAGATGAATAAATAATAATGATCATTCATCAAAAGCTGTAAAAAGATTTACTGCTCACCATCCATGTGAGGCATGTTGACAGTCAGTTTGATTAGGTTGGGGAAGTCTGGGTCATCTGGGCCTGTGTAACGGATCTTAGCAGAGAAAGGTTCAGCTCCAACAGTACCTGCGATACGAGGCTGACACATACCTGCAAACAGTTAAAGTCACATAAACCAATTAGCTCCATACCAAGCATAAATCTGCACTAGTCACCCAATTCTCTTGTGCCTTCCACTCACCCTCCTCCTTGCTGATCACAACGATGGGACTGGACAGCTCCAGGCCCGCATCTCCATTGGCATTGAAGGCTCTTGCTGCACACTGAACCCTGGAGCCGGCTTGGAAGTAGATTGAATCTAAGGTGATGGACTTTGTGTTGGTGAAGAAAGTGTTAGTGTCCACCTCCCTCATGGGGCTGGTCACTCCATCTGACCCGGTGGGAGCGCTGACCAGCCAACGGTACTGGGTGAGGGTGTCGTTAATGTTTTCCATAGAGCAGATGGACCCAGTTTTATCAAAGTCGTGGTACTTCGGGTTGCAGGCCTGCCAGAGAGGGCAAATCAGATACTGAATGAAAATATCTTTCCACTTTATATTGCTTAAAAATACTGCCAATACCTTCTGAATGACAATCAGACGTGAAACAGACAAATGATTGGATTGGTTGGTAAAGCTTGAAAGCAGTGTGGAAAAAGAAGGATCCCACTCACCGTCACACACACAACAGGGTATCCATTGGGTGGGTAGGGCTTGTCTTTGGTCTTGGCAGTATCGTCATACATGAGCAGGGAAACCACCTGGGGGACTGCAGGGAAGGTAACGTCTGCCACACTGTCCATCTCCTCAATGTACACAATGGCCTTGTTCATCTAGCAAGAAGAAGAAGGAAGGCACCGTTAGCTGGTTGTCAACTTAAAAAACTGACCAACATTTAAAATGAATCTCGTTATGTAAATTAATTCATTAGCTCTTCGTGTGAGGTTACATTTTTGTTCCTGTCCAATTCTTTGAATGCCTTGGTTCAAGACACATCTATAACTATAACATCCTCTTCAGTAATCCCTTAACACATTGCATTGATATACTGTACCATTTTTTGAGATTGGCAGCCAGTACATTAATGCCATAACTTTTCAGGGCATTATTATACAGGCCATTAATGTTATTATTATTATTACATTATTGTAAAGCTAAATCTACATGCAATATATACTCTGCACAATGCTGCAAAATTTGATGATATTTCACATATACTGTACACTGCATATGTAGTGCTGCAGCAACACGATCAATTTACAAAGCTGTAACTATGTGGTCAAACTTAAACTTTTGCTACTTCTTGTACAAAACCCTCATATTCCCTGACTGGATTTAGGTATTCTCCAAAACATCAGCCCGATTATCAATCCCAAAGTCTCTTCTGGTTCAGATGAAGATGAAACACTTATAAACATTTTCTGTTATTATAATAACTAGTTATGAGGAATCTGCAGCCTTGCTGATGGGATGCCCACTCTGAGCACTTTCTCAGTCGATTGGTCATTCTTTCATCCACAGTAAAAGCACGAAACAGTTTAGTCAGAGTCAACTTATTACTGTCACGTGAACAGTACATGCCTGATGCGGAGTATATGGGTAGAATGCAACAGTTCTGTTTATAGGTTCGTCTACTGCTTGGCTTTGCTGGGACATTCCCCTCAGCATCTCATTCCACACGGAAAAGCTTTTTATAAGACTCTGTGGTTCAGGCGTGCTGACAGCAATGCCAGCTGCTGCCTGGCTATTTTAACACAGGCTGACATGACAGAGCGCATGCTCACGTGTGTAGATATGAAGTACTGTACGTGTGCGCGCACACAGGACCTTCTACTGGTTTATATTTGATTGTGTGCGTGTCTGCTTGTGTGTGTTTTGTGGCCTTCGTCTCACCTGTATTTCAGCTACCATGTTGTCGTCAGGCTTCATGTGTACAGTAAAGGCCTCTCTCATCTCTCTCTGACCGTCATATAGGATCTCAATCTCCACAGAGTGTTCCTTCTCGCCCTCCTTGAACTCAACATCTAAGAAACCCCAGATAATGAGGTGAGGAACAATCAAAAACATACAAATCTCAGACATAAATTTGTATCAGGAGGCATCATCCAAGCTACTGTATCACTTCCAACCAGGTTCTTACCCTCTGACAGCGGGTTGTAGTCCTCTCCAGAGGTTGCAGAGCCATCTTTGGTGTGCACTCTCACCACCGAGACCTTTGAGGCGTCTCCAGTACGCAGGATAGGAATCTTCACTATTGCCACATCTCCTTTGACCTGGGGTTCACGAACACTGTACTTGATCTCAGAGAAACGGATGATGGGCTCTGGAACAGGAAACAAAGTGAACTCATGAGCAAAAACACCATCAATATTATGCAAATCGGGATACTTTCACTTTTAAACCGAACAGAACAGAATAAATAACAAAACAAAGTGGTTTGCTTGCTTCTGTGAATATGAAAATATGGTAAAGTAACAGAGTTTCCTGTTGTTCCTTGTTGTCAGATGCAATAAAATATCTTAACTTAGTCAGATTCCTCAGTTTCTATGATGCACAGATCCAGTATCCTGCCTGACATTTTTAGCCTACTTGGTGTAAAGACACGCTCCCCTTACTGGTTCAGCTGAAGCAGTTATGGATGAAATGCTTTGCTCAAGAGAACCTCAGCATTAGTTCTTAAAAAGAGGTGAGAGCAATTTAATCTTCCTTTCCACATAAGTGAAACCCTTTGCTGTTATTTATATGTTATTGCTCTAACACCTTTTAATGAATTTCGGTTGTTACAGTTTCGTAAAATAATTTTTTAATGCTGATTAAGCACTTACTGTCTTTCTCATCTGTGACTGTGACCACTGCTTCCTTCTGCTCCCCGATAGAGGCTCCGTATGGAGACTTGCTCTTTGGAGTCCCCAGGACCAAGCGGAACTCCTCGTCCTCTTCATGGACAGAGTCGTCCATCAGGTTGACCACACACTCCTTTTCAGACTCACCTACAGAAGGAATTTTAACAGACTTAGTTAAGTGCTGCAGGATATAATGGAACAGATAGATTAACGTGGAGAAAGGTATGTCTCACCTGGCAGGAAGGTGATGACTGATGCATCAGTGTTGGGCCTCTCACTGTAGTCCATCATGACCTGAGCAGACCCCTGGCGAGTGTAACAGCGCACTGTGGACCTGAGGCTGATGTCTCCACTACGGTACACTGTGGCTTTAAACTCACCATCAGACTCTTCCACCTTGTAGCTGCCGTCCTTAAACTGAACCTTTGGCACTGTAAGGACAAGAATTGGCATGTTACGAGAGTCTCATTGAATTTGAGTGAAGCTGGTGATGGTAGCACTTTATGTCAGTTATACTCCTCTAAATTTAACCTGTGTAAGCACCTGTATATAAACAATCACACATACTGTATAACACCACAGTGTTATTGTAAGCAGATATAAGGACATTTCAAAGTGTGTAATAATGTATTTGTCGACAAATATAACTGCTATTAATCATCCTGCATGGATTACGCAGCATAACACACTGGTATTTGTAATGAAGTGTCACCTGTGAATGATTATGAAGTGTTAAAACAGTAAATAAATGTTTCATTTTAGGTCAATATGTAAATGTCTTGGTGTTTGTTATCTATAAATGTAAAGTGCTAATTACTGTATGTAAAAAAATATCTATATGCGATATATGTGATCTTACAACTACATAATAGTGTATTATAATGACCATGTATTAATTGTTTATATACTGCTTATGAATGCTAAATGCTATATATATATATATATATATATATGTTTAGTTTCTCTATTTGAAACTCACAGTCAGTGATGGTATCATTGATGGTGATGGTGGTCTTGCTTGGTTCTCCTAAGACAGCATTCATGGGCATCCGCAATACAAGGTCAAAGGTCTCCGGCCCCTCTAGCTCTGGCTGACCCAGATCGTCCAGGATGGTCACTCTAAATGTCTGCATCGTCACTCCGGGAGCAAAGTCTAGATTGCGACTGATGCCAACATAGTCTAGTCCGGCTGCCAGATGCAGAGAAAGCCATGAATCAACACTGCAAAGCAAAATCATGACTGAGTGCTGGTGATTCTGTCAAACTGCTGATCTTACCTTCTGCAGAGACGGGATCACTCTTCCTGGAGCGGACAGTGACAGTGGCTGTCTTGGACAGATCAGTTCCTGTCCTCCAAACCTTCACCTCAACGTAGCCTGAACTCTCATCCACAACATACTCAGGTTCCTCAAAGTACAAGGAGGGCTCTGTGGGATTTGGGAAAAATAGAAAAGTACAATGGGTTTGTCAACAAAGGGACAAAGCAACATAAACTGTCAGTCGACCCTGGACATTTACATATTTGTGAGTCATTTCGGAGTATCGTTCGACTATATATCTCGTGGCTTTGTGATCAGGTTCAGCAACAGACTGACATGAATAGCTGAGCAAACTCCCTCATTTTTGACTCAGCACGGGAAGAGAGCTGTCATCCCTCTTATCCTGTCCTCTTTCCACCTTCCTCCTTCCACCTTCCTCCCCATTTATCTAAATCCAGACAACTCTGTCTGAACTCAACGCCAAAGGGTTGAAGCTACACCTGAAGAATGAAAGGTCTGTGCTTGTGTGTGCACACAGAATGATGCATGAGTGAAGGGATGTTCTGATGATAGAGCAGCTGATAAGCACAATGGAGAGGTGAGGTGGCAGAGACAAAGAAGCAAGGCAACCTTCCACTTTGCAGAGGGAGAGGGCAAGAATTCAGACCCCTGGAACACACTGTCAATTTATCTCTCTTCACTATGGCATAAAGCTGGTTTTCATCACAGTCTGTCCAGTCAGTGCTCTTAAAGATCAACTGATAGAGGTGGAGATTTGGGCCTTCAGCTTTTCTGGGTTATAAACAAAAGCAAAGAGAAAGAGAAGGTAGAGACAGAGAAATTTGCAGTGTAAATTACAGTACCAATCTCAAATAAAGGGCTTGTGAATAGTAACTTTGGGTGTTATTAATGCTTTCTAGACAAGAACAAGATTTGGGTTGCCAGGTTGTGAAAAATCCCTTTGTTTTAGATCATAAGGCAGGATTACATCTTGGTAATCTATTGATAAATGCTCAGGGATTCTGTCTTCTAATCATGTCTGCATCTTCTATAAATGGATATTTGCAATAATTCACCCTGATGAATTTGAAAGTGTGGGGTAAGCATGGGATCTATTGCATAAATTGGCACCCCAAGAGGTGTCCACATCATGGCCTTTTAACTAATTTCATCAATCAAAGCATTAGTAAATGATACATTAACCACTACTAAAGACATTTGTTATAATAAAATTACACAGGGTGCCTTAGTAGCAAGTGGTGCCTAAATTACTTCACTTGGTGCCAGGGAGATAATCCAGAAGGTCAAAACTCAACTTACTGTTGAAGTATTGAGATCAACGTTATTAATGAAGTGGGACCCTTGGTTAATAACTTGGTTTTGCTGCTACAGCCTTTTCTTGGTCTGTATTGACCAGTCAATTATAGTGGTAATATTAGCAAGTATTAGCAAATTTTAGATAGTTAATGTCTATCTCGTTAGTGGGTCCCTTTGCTGATTTCATGACTCATCTTTACTTGTGGCGTTGTTATATCAAATTATTTTTAGCATTATCCTCTAAGTGTCACTTAGGGCAGCAATGGCCATTGTTCAGCAAAAGTTACATAGGCTTTCTGTAAAAATTATGCCTTCATAAGGGTCAGCAACAGCTGAAAAACATTAATCTTATACATTAATCTTAAACATTTAAACAACTACGGCAGGGGGATGTTTGCACCGTAGATCACATGAAGCCATGAATGACCAATCAAATATAGACATATTTCATTTTGTCTATTTAAATGTTCTTTGAAAGTGTTGTTTGATGACCATGATGAAGCCTATATGCCAAGTTTTCACAATAAAGTTGCCCTCACTTATTGGTGCTTGAGTAGCATTGGCAGATCTTGGGTTTATTTAGAAGTCGACTGATACTGCAACAAAAAACTGATGCTGTGAAGGGTTTCTGGCTCACTTTCAATGCCTTTCACCCTCCAAGCTCCAGCTATTTAGTACCAGAGGGGTTGTATGGGGAACAGAGTGCCAACATGGCAACCTTAAAGATCAGTGGAAGGAAGAGCCAGACAAATACTGTAACAATAGAGGCTTGATGCTGGCGAGAGTCCAAACCACAAGTTTACTCAGACAGGCAGATGGTTTTACACACACACACACACACACACACACACACACACACACACACACACACACACACACACACACACACAGATTTATGGTGGGGTGTTACTTCAGGACCCACCAAGATGTGGAACCACAATAGAGGTTTACTCTGAGGCGTCCTCTCTTGTCTCTTCACATGTCTGGGAATGCATGCTGATTATTTATACATGAACTGTGATTGTACTTCTGTTACAAATTGCATGGGAGGGATGCTTGTTCCGTGAGCAGGTCTGTCACTACAAGGCAAGGCAAGTGCAGGAAATTAGCCTTGGTGAAAGGTGGGAGAGACAGACAGGAAATGTGAGGAAGACAAAATGAGTCTGGTATTACTGGTTGCAGTAGAAAGACAAGAAGGACTAGGGGCTACTGACAAATTTGTGATCTATAACTTTAAAAAACTGCATTCTTTCTCAAGCTGACAATGAAATTGCAGCCAGTCCAATATCTTTTGCACAAAAAGGCAGAATTGCTCTGAAAACCATCAAACAGAGGAGCAGTGTAAAAACATGCCAGTCATTTGGATTCCCTGCACAATAGTCCCTCTCTCTCCACCACCTGCCTTTTGGTCCCTGCAGACAAAGGGATGCCCTGTGTTTCCCCCTGAGCTCCTCTGAATGCCAATTAGGACGGGGGTCGCTCGAGGAACACAGCAAGGTTTAAAGTCCTTTTATCTGTCAGACAGGCAGATGTAGCATAACATCCACCGTGGCTGCCTTTCTCCGTCTCGACACCTGTCTATTGTTGTCTTGTTTCAAACCCTCAGTCAGACAGACGGAGTATGGTGGATGAATGAAGCAGAGTATGTAAACAGAGAACTTACCTTTTCAGGCATGTAAAAGGTAATGGACCTTAAAATACTGTAAAGCCATTGAGGCAAGTACAGTATCCACTGCTTTTGTTTTGGCAACTGTGGTTAAGGTGCTGGCTGTGCACCTTTGGTGGGTTAATGGCTACCACGACCCTCTGTAGCACTGTAACTAGACTACAACACATGATGCCATGACGTCTAAAGTTCCACTCACCATCATCGCTGTCTGCCAAGATGGTGACTTTGGTACTTGGGAAGTTGGCACCCACTTGGCCGCCCATGGGCATGCTGAGGCTGACATTGAAGGTCTCTTCCTCCTCATACAGGGAGTCATCGATGATAATGATGCGACAGAGTTTCTCACGCTCATCCTTATCAAAACGCAGAACGCTGGTGTGGTCCTCAGGCCGAGTGATGTAATCAGAGTAGGACAATACAGTGCTGGGTATGGTGCCAGCGGCCGTAGCTGAGGAATTATGGGAACAGAGAGAGGATATCGGATGAAAGGTAACTGTTCCTTGGAGGGATACTGAGTCATTAAAAAATCAGGTAAACTGTATTAGTAACTATTAAAATAGCAAAAGCCCAATAAAGACTATAAAGTACAATTAAACTGTTGCAAACATGGAAACATAGGAAAAGTAGCTTTCTACATTTGCTACGTTAACTACTGTATATTTACATTATCCTTATTGAAAGCTGCACTGTTTGATCTCAGAATTTCTGACGTGTGATACTTATTTCTTCCCAATCGCCATTTGGCCCATTTGGCTGTTTTTGTGCCAATTCTTCTCACCTTGTTGAGTGTAACAAACAACCATGAGTTCCTGGCTGGCATCTCCTGAGCGCCGTACTGGCACTAACAGCTCTCCAATATCCTCCTCAATCTTGAACTCTGCTTGAGGAATGAACACTGTCGATTCTGTTTCAGAAGAGAAAGAATGAAGATGAGTACTGATGTGTAAATTCACTCACTAATACAACATATTCAAGATTATTCAAGTCAATTTTTTTTGGCTTTTTTTAACTGAAATATCAGATTCTTACCATCTCCAGGATCCACAATCTCCACTGTTGCAATGTCTGGAAACTCCAGCACCGCCATGACTGGGTCTGACAGTTGTATCTCAAAGGTCTCTGAGGTCTCAAACTCCTGGTCTGTGAAGATCTTCACCTTCCAGGTAGCTGTGGTCTGGCCAGGGTTGAACTGGACCTGTTTTTGGGCTTTACCACGGAAGTCCTTATCTTTCTCGGCTGTGCCATCCTTAGTGGCAATACCTGAGGGAGAGGGATGTACACGTTTTGAGACACAAGGCAAAGGAAGATGTAAGTGCTGATTTAAGTACCTGTGAGATCTCTTACAGCACAGTTTTCTGGCCTGTGCTGACAATGTAATAGCAGCTAGCAGATTCTATATGTTGTCTGAAACCTCAAAATCACGTGTGCTTCTTGGTTGTATTTTGTAGATTCGGTTTCATACTGGGTTAAAATCAGTATCTGCCATGTTTATATGTATTGCCTTGTTTGTTCCTTTGCATGCCCCTTGTGTCTTCAAAGACAGAGAGGCAACATATGTTGTTATAAATCTGTAGCATGCAAGTGTCAGTGATAAACATGTTGACATTTCCATGTGACCTTTTCTCGAAAAGATCATATGTGCTCTCAATCACACCTCTCTCACAGACAAGAGAGGAAAGGGAGCACCAGTAAAACAAAAAGACAAAAGATTTCCACAGTTTAGGACGAGACTAGGTTGTTGATTTGTAAGTTTTCTTTGGTTTAACTGTGGGAATAAACTGACGACACCCTGCAGCCTTGAAGGAGTCTGCACATAAGTGGGTTATATTGATGTTTTATAGCAGGAGTGGCCTTTGAAATGACACATAAATTACATGATGCAGTCTCAGGGAACAGTAAAAGGGGTGATAATTCTTTGTAAAATTGTCAGTTTAATAAGGGCATGTTATCTAGTACCACCACCCTTCATATCAATCTATTAGTGACACAAATGCTACAGAAAGTCCAGCTCTGTTGGAAAACAAAAAGGAAAAATAAGAGAAAAATGATCTCTTCTTGATCAAAAACTCCATAGATATAATAATTATATTTCTCTGACTTTAGCTAAAGTCACTGCAAATAATCCATAAATATATACAACATACAAATATAGTAGTTAGTCATTGAATTAAAAAATATAAAGTTAATTTATTCAGTCCAAAGACAAGAAACTCTATTTCAAAGTTGACGTATCAGGATAGATGTTTAAAAAATGACAGTCAACACTTACTGATGAAGGAGGTTTCCCCCAGGTAGCCTCTGCGTTTCAGAGTCACCTCCAGGAATTTGGCGTCCTCATCTACCAAGTAGTATTCCCTCTCCAGGGATATCCAGGCCCAGTTGAGCCGGAAAGGCTGAGGCTTTAGTTTGTTTCCACCTAAAGAGAGAGAGAGAGAGAAAAAAAAAAGCTTATGTCTCAGTACTTAATTTGAAAGACCTCCTCAAATGCACAGTACAATAAGGAAACAATCTGTTTTGTTCATATTAGGAGCCAGTGAGGCATATAAACCGCAATCTGCTTCGGGCTAAAGGATAAAAGGAATCAGAGGGGCATTTTAATTTTGGAAGGGAAACATGATAACTTAATACCAGGGCTTCCCTAAACCTCACTTCACAGGGCTTCAAGAAGAGTTGCTTTGCTTCTTATTTCCTCCTCTGCTTAACGCTCTCTCATATTGTCAACCCTCAATAGAGCATGTACAAACATGAACATACTGTACATCATCTGATTATAGAAAAATTCTGTCATAGTTTATCTTATTTCATTAATGAGCTGGCCTCTTGTGAATCAGCTTCACCCCATCATGTCTGTGCTCTGTTGCTCTCCCACTCCGACAAGGTAAAGTTTAAGTGTGAGCAGCAGTGAGGCTTCTTTTTGCTCCGTCAGTGACCTCAAAGGGTGACTGCCAAGACATACTTCTGGTTTTACATTATTCCCCTTTCTTAAACTAATACCACCTTATCTTACCACAGTTATATTCACAGTATTGGTCCTGAATCAATTCATGTGGATGTAAAACACTTAATGACCTTCGTTTGGTTCCTCTTTATTATCTGTGAGAGGCCATGCTCTTATAACACACATCTGAACAAAACACTCGAAATGAATCATCCAAAGCTCAGAGTCACCTGCCACTGATCAGCAACTATAGGCCCAATCTTGTCCTTAATCCACACTATCTCATGACTCAAGTAATCCCTCAAACTGTCAGCTCAGTTTTGCTCATGGACTTGATTCTGACTGCTTCAGAGATATTTAAGATTATAGGTTCTGCTGCATAATGTGAATGTTTTTTTAACAACAGTGGTGAAACGCCGTTATGTCTTATCCTTCAGAGAGATGAGCTTGGTGACCTGTGACTTCGGAGATGTGAAATGGGTCAGGATCAATGGACTCTTTGAATCAGGGAGGTTAGAGAGCCTAGTCTCTCTTTAGTCTTGCACGGCTGGTCACACTGACAGCGGCCCTGTTGACCTAAGTCTGTTAAGGACACTTAGAGGAGTGAGGGAACCTCACTGGTTCAGAGGATGCAGTCAGCAGGCTGGTTAAAAATAAAAATGTGTCATTTGGTGTGATATATGTCTCGGAAATGATAGAACACAAAGGTGGACATGAGGAGCATGAATAAAACTATGTGCAGAGATACTGGAAAGGAGCTTCTGCCTGTCCACACAATAAACCAGCATTGAACTCAGTTTTGCCTCAGTGAAGAAGAAAGAGGCGGCAGTCTTTATGCTATGTGAATAGGGAGAATGAAAACAGTGTGTGTGTGTGTGTGTGTGTGTGTGTGCGTGTGTGTGTGTGTGTGTGTGTTTGTGTGTGTGTGTGTGTGTGTGTGGTAGTGGTGGTGGGGGGGTCAACACTGAACACATGTCAACACTGGAGCCAAACCAGCCTGTGTCACAAGAGGGTTGTGTTCAGATGGTAGATGTTATCAGCTGATAATGGTAAGTGCTTTTTCTGGAATAATGATAACATTGGATCATGTCTCTGCTGTAGTTAATTACCTGGAAAATGTGGTGATGAGACAGTAAACATGAAGTCTGTTTTACATTTCTTCTCACAGACAAAATAGAATACAGTAAGTTCAAATAATGAGAGCAGCTCTTATTCTGCCTATATTGTCCACTCTGTCCATCTACCACACACAAACGGACATATGAATGGACACATGAATCCCCTGGTTAAGCCCACACTGGTGAAGGAGAGGCGACATGGAGCAGCAGGGCCCAGTGGGCACAGCCACCCTCGACCATGCTCGATGCTCAGGTTTCCAATAGTTGTGGCTAAAAATACAGGAAACATGTATCATGTCTGTTTTTGCTCGCCCCGAATTCCTCAAGTGTTGATTCAGTACATGCATAAAGTAAGTTTATTAAACATATGCTTTTGTTGCATTCTGTAAGGAAACTATAGAGTTCAGGCATTCTGCTCAATGAATAAACTTCTGATGGAATAAACTTTGTCTCAAGCTGCAACCAAAAAAAAAATCAAGTTCTCGTCTCCGTGAGAAAAACACCCTCATTTCAACCTGATGTAAAGTTAAAAAATAAGAAGGTCCTTGACAAGCTTCAGTTATCAGATTGTTTCTATGAAAGTGTGTCCTGGCAACTGGCCCTACTTGGAGCTCATATGAGAAGATTATCCAGCGGCAATCATAGAGGATTATCAAATAAACAGCCAAAACCAAAAGCTGCCTCTGTTTTGACATCGAGCAATCCGTCAGTTTTAGGTTTCTGCATTTCGACAAGGAGTAAAACAGTGGAGTTTTTATGAATCAGACCAGAGCACAGCTGGTATTTCATAGGCTGCTAGACGTATATTGTGCTGAATAAGAGACACCTGTAGTACAAAAACAATGTATTTGTTTTGGATTTTTAAAAAATGCTGAAAAATTAAATTTTGCAGCAGTCTTCTATTGCACTTCGTGAGGTATAAATTCTGTGCTATACCTACAGTATATCAAAAGATATATTTGAATAGATAAAGAGTCAAAAAATAATAAATAGGCACTGACTAAACTGACTCATGAATATTCTTCTACTAAACAGTAGTAAGGTGTTGACTTCCTGACTAGAGAAATGGTGAAAACAGACAAGCTTAGCAGTGACTGATGGGAAAAAAGAGCTGATGAAATGTGTTGCCTTTCCATGTCTGTCACAGAGCTACCTGATATGTACGTGTGAACTGGAGGCACAGGTGTAACATAACATATGTGAAATGACGCAAGTGGATTGCGTGTTTTGTCATGATGGTCATCATATGGCAACTTGTTTATTAGCCTGTAATTTATCTGTAATCAAATCAGAATTTGCTTATTCTTAGATTCGTAATAAAATATTACATTTCTTTTTTCTTTTTTTTTTTTTTACTTGGTTTGATAGTTTGCTCATCTTGGGCTAAGAATTGTTTGTCATAACCTTGAGAAAGGCATAATTGCTCCCACCACTTGTAGTCAAAAGGACTGAAGAGATGTGAATAAGTGACATCTGCCATTTCCCTTGGCCTGTTCAGTGACTTTATAACACTGTGTGGTCAACAGGTGCTTTTCTTTTGCTGTACAAGCAAAATTCTGTCCAACATTACTTCTGTCAATGCTGTTCAAAATGCCAGTGTCACATCTCTTTTTGCTAGCGCTTTCTCAGCTCGTCATTCTCATTCACTGTTGAGTCGCATAATAATATAACGACTGAGAGAGGAAAGATAACCATTTTCTGGCTGGGTTCAAGATCATCAAAGCAGAGATCTCTCTGTCTTTGTCCGTCCGTCTGTCTGTCTTTGTTCTGCAAAACCCTCCTTCCCGCCAGACTCCCATATTATGTGGAGCAGAGTGACAGCTGTACTCCACACCGCCTCCTCCCCCTCCAAGTTCCCCTTCCTCCCTGTGTCGGCTTTGTTCGCTCAGGGGATGAACAACTGAGAGGGACAGCAGGCCACAGTCTGGGTGGGCCAGATCTACCACTATGGCATCTCCCTGCCTGCCTCCACATTGTTCACACCAGTGTAAGACTGGCGAATCTCCCTTTCTCTGACTTCTATTGTACATGCTGTCAGACACTGAGGCTGGAGTTGGCATGAGTCTCAACAAATCAAGAAATAATCAAGATGCAAGACTTCCCAAGATAACACAGACATAGTACTTCAGAGGGAGATGAAAACGGTTCACCTTTGCCTAAACAGAAAATGACAAATTAAAGACCTGGGAGAAAAATAGCTGCAAACATAGAAGTCCATTAGCTGCTCTTATATGAATTTAAACATGATTCATGGTCTTATTTATTACAATTTTTATGACACGCATACTATATTAGACTGGCCATCAAATTCAATACACACAGTAGCTGCCTGGCTCAGCTCACATTTCCATTAGCTTTTCAAACTGACAATCATCATCATTTCTGCTGGGATGAAAAGTTTATTGGCCGCACACATTTCTAAAAATATCCCTGTTAGCAGCTATTTAATAAATTAGCTTCAGTATGATTGATGCTAATCACTGACATGGGCAGGGAAATAATATTAAGGAAGTGTGACAATGTTTTTTTGTTTTAGGACATTAGTGAGATGAAGTGGATCCTCTGCAACCCCTCATTAAAAGCTGCTAGACTTATTTTAGTGCTGAAAGTCACATAGTAGCTTCCTAAAAAGAGGCTCATGTAGGTTCTTTTGGTACAGAATTTAATTAAAATTCATCAATATCAAAAAAGCTGTGAAAACTATGAAACAATTTTGATGAGGGTACAGAAGGGCAGAATGACTCAGCGAAAAGAGTGCTCTTGATATAATCCAATAAGTATCCAATAAACTGTGCCAGCAAAGCATCATCAAAACATATACATGACATTACAGCCTCAGATATTCCCTGCACCGGTGTCCTTGGACAGCGCATTCTTCGTCAGCTCATATTTACACAGCCCTGCTGCCTGCGCCATACATAGCTGCAGTGGGATAGTGGGTCAGGCCGGAGATATCATTGGAAAGGAAGGTCAATATGGAGCTCTGACGTTCACCAACATGATGCAAGGAAGAGCAACCTTCTAAGAATATCCTCATCAAGTGACAAGCATTGCCATTATTGCATTTCCTCATTAATCATCCTGTTGGTATAAATACTGAGGACGTTCCAGTCAGCTATGATTGGTATTTAAGTATCAGAGCATTTTTCAGAGTATGTTCCATTAAATCATGGACATGTCAAAAGTTCATCTTTATTTTGATTCTTGTACATTTGTATAAGTTCAGAGATTTTTCAATTAAGCTTAGCTTAGCTTCCCCTCTCTGATCCGAAGAATTCATATGTTAGGAATGCTGCATGATTAAATGTATTAATAACTGTAATCATTCCTTCCGGACAGTGGCAGTATGTGCTGTAAATCGACACATTACAGTGGCTAGATCGCTGCTTCAGTGAAGTGATCTCTGGAGGATGTTGCAAATCATAACTTGACAGGGTCTGAGAGCTACATCCTCTTTGGCCCTTGCTTGCTACACTCAGCATGGTGACACAGATATTTGCAACACTTTGGAGAAATCTACTAAGAAATGTGGTACTGACAAGCATTACCTTTCACCAAACTATTATGATCAAGGATGAGAGGAAAGTGGACAGTGTCCAGATGTCAAGTCATGTATCCTGCTAAAAAAATATAGTTATATAGAAACAAAACAGGGCTATAATGTTTAGGATGGTCACTATTGTAGTGAATCCTTTTAGCATGCTAACATCTGCTGAGTAACTCTTAACAAAGTACAGCGGATTCGAATGTCTTGGTCATAAACTAAAGAACTGGACATAAACACTAGATGACGATGGCATGATACAGGAAGTTAAAGGATGATCATAGTTGTTACATTTCATCCTAAGGAGAAAATGAATGTGTGCAGCAATAGTTTTTGGTGTATTTGACTCAAAACCACAAATGACAACCTCATGGTGCTAGAGTAAAAAGGTCACTAAAAACAGGAAGATACATCCCATGTATGTTTTTACCAACTCTAATGGCAATCCATTCAAAAGTTGTCATGTGGACCAAAGCGGTGAACCGATCAACAGAACTACATTGCCATCAGTAAAGCCACACTGCTACTGTGGCTAAAAAGAAAAGGACAAGGAAAGCAGTATGAGTAACTCAATGACAGCTTGGCTTAGGGCAGCAACAGCTTTGCCATATGAGAGCAGATAAGAATAACCGCTGTAGCCATACATCATAACTCTCCACCCCAGCAGTCCTCAAAACACCATAAATCAATGCTGGAGAAAAAAAGACAAAAAGAGAAAGACAGACAGAGAATGAGGTGATACCATGGTTCATTGAAAGGGATAGGAGAAAAACCTGCGAGGAAGGAGAAGGGAAAGAAATTGAGATGAGGTAAAGAGATGAACACACTAAAGAAAAAGAATAGCGATACCAGAAGGGGTCATAGAGGAAGGGAAGGACGGAGAGTGAGAACACAGAGTGGGGTGTGGTGGAGGGGGACTGAGAGGCCTCAGCTTCTTCTAGTCACAGGGGACCCTGACTGTGGCACCATTAGCCAGTAAATCTCTTGGTGACTGTTGACACGGGTGACATGTAAGATCCCAAAACACAGTTAGGAAGTGGGGGTGTAACATGGCTCTGTCAATCAGCATGCAGTCCTACTGTACAGGAGAATACACCCACTGTATTGAAGAAAAATGGCTAAAGTCTAACTATAGTACACACAGTCAAATTCACATTTTGCAGCTCTGTTTCATTCCTTTTCTCTTTATTGGTATTATTGCACCCCGTGGGGAAATGCCCCTCCAGAGTGGGTACCTCCACAGTGGAAGTCTGGGGGTTATCGGGCTATCTGAGAATGGGTTGGATTTCTGCAGAGCTTGGAGTGGGGTGACGGATGGCTTTGAAAGGGGATCCCCCCTTTAGCCTTCCTTCTCACATACACACCTGTCTGCTCGGGATACCACTGCACTTCCAGGCCCTGCTCTGTCTGTGGCCCTGGAGTCTGGAGTCTCCAAGGAAGTGCATTCCTCTCACGGCTCTGAATGATCACATAACACTCAGCCCACTGGGGTCTATGATCCCTCTCCAGAGCTGGAAGACTATAGTGTTGCTATTGGAAAAAGAGACTGATTCGACTTATCTGAATGCGGAGGCTCTGTTCTTTTTCGTCTCATTTCTTTATCAGGAGAGTTTGATTAGTGTTTCAATGTAATCTAAGACTATATTGCACCTAAGACTGGCAAGAATAGGCAGACCAATACACTCAAAAGTCTAAAGATCTGACATATACATATCGCACCAGTCCCTAGACTTAGAAACAAACATAAAGCTACAGATGTCCCAACACGTCTGACAGTAAGTAAAGTAAGGGTTTCTTCTCTTAGCCTGTGGCTCACTGGGCCCATGCCTGTTGGACAAGGATATACGAAAGCTGTGTATCCACTTGTAAAAACAAGTATTTATTGCCTCAGTGTCCCACACTTTGAATGGCTGTAGGGAGTTTCTGACCTGGTCACTTGCACACAGGTTATTGCTTTTCCCATAGAAATTCCCAGCAGACAGCAAGAATGACCCAAGTTGAACTACAGTTTGTTTTTGAGGTCACTGCCACATCATTACTGGAGGTTTAAGTTTGTTATTCTACTATTTTTGCGAGAATTCATAAGTCATTCTAAATAATAAAGTAGATGACCACACCTGTTGGATGTAATGTGATTTCATTTTGTTTTTTAGCAGTTTGCCAGATGCCCTAATTTTCTCTGTATTTAGGGCTGTATATAGACTCATATTTTCCAGACTGGGAGTACCCACTTAGTTTGACTTCATTAATTTCTTTAGCTGAACACAATCCCAAGAACACCACATTATTCTAAATTGCAGCTTCCACAGGTTTATCCATTGTTAGGTTTTTCTTTATCTTATGTCATACTATATCTGATCATTCTGTTTTGCATATTTCTGCTGTTAAGGATTTATGCATGTCTGACACATTTCTGCAAAGAGGTGAGAAGTTTAAAAGACTGATTGATGTGTCCTGACTCGTCAGAACTCACTTTCTTCTCCAGAGTTTGGAATTTAACAACTGACCAGCAAGTCCACACTGAGACTCCCGGCATTAAACTAAATGTCCACTCCTGACCTCTTACTGAGACACACTTGTTACACAATTACGACAGCCACACTTCAGCTGTGCCTGGCCACACACAAGCTGTTCTTGCCTCACACTTGGCACCTTAAAATCTCTGATTAAGATCTTAATGTCCTGTATCTGCAGTTACACACATGCATGCTGGCAACATTTGAGCCTGAAAGATTTATAAATTATGCCACACTAATCCATGAGGATATGTTAATGATTTGTGTGTGTATGTGTGTATGTGCGTATGTGTGTGTGTGTGTGTGTGTGTGTGTGTGTGTGTGTGTGTGTGTGTGTAAGTGTGTAAAGAAGCCTCAGTGCAGTACATGTAGTGGCAGGTACCTTTTAAAGGCTACTAAGACCCTTAAGCAGCTGACCATATCAGTGCATCTGAGGAGTATGCCCTGACGTGAGATCACACTCAAGCTGTGTTTGACATACCAACTTAAGTAAATTGTTATAGAATGCTACGTCTAGGAAACACAATGATTAAACTTAATTCAGGGCAAAAATAACAAAAAACACTACTGTTTACAAAGGAGGTTTACAGCCCATTATATCATTGTGATCAGTTCTCCTTTAGGAAGAGACCTCTGTTTCGATCTAATACCAGTTTACTTTTTTGTTTCTGTCTCTCTTTGTCAGACCAACTAAACTAAACTAGTATGTAAACTAGTTAGTATGCCTAACAGAGGTAGTGGAATTAGGAGCAAATTACTTCTGACCTAGAGATTTCCTTCCCGCATAAATAGCTCACCTACTTAGATCTATAAGCAGATAGGTTGACCATCAGCATCCTCCCCACCTACATGTCCCTACATGTCCAGGATAATTCCACCTCCCCTCCCAGCAGTCACCTCTTCAAAACTTCACATTAGTGATTCACCGGTTGGCTCATCCCACTTTTATCTGCTATTTGATCTTTTTTCCAGATGTGTGTGTGTGTGTGTGTGTGTGTGTGTGTGTGTGTCCGTCTGTCTATGTATATGTGTGATCCTGAGTGTATAACCAGTTTATCTGTTCTGTGGAATAATATATGCAGATGCTATTAATTACATATACTGTATACAGTGGTGTGAGCTGAAGGCCTTGTCTGTGCCCTTTACATGTGAACCGTGGTCACGCAGAAACATGGTTTTGTTTTGTGTCCAAGCTTGCCCCACTGCACCTGGTTCAGCTGAGTTGGCTGGAAGCTTAGACAAAGTGGCAAAGCAAACAGAAAAAGGACTGTTGAGCTAATTGAAGCCCTTGTTCTCTTCCTGTGGTTAAACCTTTACTTAGAGACAGGAATGCCAACCAGCTTTGCTTAAGGCAGATTAATCGGTCACAAATGTAAGGTAAAGAAATATTAATAAGGATATTGGTGAACATTATAGATTAATAATGGCTATTCCAAGAAATTCCAGAACTGCTGACCCTCAATAAAAATTAATTATCACCTGCTTCACTTACAGTTTGGGGAAGGAGTTAATTTGTAGGCGTGCAGTTGAGGCTAAAATGTGGCTTCACTTTACTGACAAAAGACAGTAATTTGGTAAAAGCTCACATCTTCCTGGTCCTGCCTTCTCACTGATGGTAATGGTGGTATTAGCTTTAACATGACCCCCGATCCAACATAATTATAGACTAAACTTTCCTTCTTCCATTGATTGCCTTTTCCAAATGTTATTTGGTATTTAATAGCTGATGCTAAAAGAGCAAAGGACACCTGTTGCATTTTATTGCTTTGCATTTGCTATATTTGTAATACTGTTCGAGTAAATCTACGGAAGAGTCAGCGGTGACAAGCTGCAGAGCTTATACATTATACTGTAACTCATCGCCATGTACCATGCAAACGTTGTTCATTTAAGAGAATTCTTTATGATAAAGATGATAAGAACATGTTTGCAGATATTTTAAAATGAGGAAACCACCAGATTTTCATGTTAAACCAGTAGATATTAATAATATTTTAAAAGTGAGGCTCATATGACAGCGGGCCATAAGGAAATTTAATCTTCAGTAAAAACACAGAGTTAAAATGTAAGCTGAGAAAGAAAGGTATGATCTTATCTGTAATGTAGAGGACCATACTGGATGTTGATCATAAATTTTGAATCTCTTTGATATCTCTTCCTCAAATATCATTGACCAGGTTTCCGTAGAAATATCCAGAATTGTTTAAATCATGACAGTCGCAAAATATCATCCCTTTTCAGTTTTTACGCACTTGCAGGCAATGATATTTACGCAGCCAAACCAAAACATATTTTTTGTTATTGTGAGAATGATTCCAAGAAGAAAGTATAAATGGAACCTCTTATCATGAAAACCTTTACACATTTCACAGTGTCACTTCAAACCGACAATGAAAGGGGACATTTGGAAGCTCTGAGAAGCACCCTGAGGGAATGGGCCCTATTGTTCATTAACAATAAAGTTTAGAGCATGTGGTAGTCCCATCTCTTTCACTTTTACCAGCCAACAGTCAGTGTTTGGCTTAAGTCTCATTTGACCTCTTTCCTTTAAACCTGCTACCCTTTCCAGTGGGGTGAAAAGAGTTGGCGGCTCTGTACTGGGTGTCAGTCATGGCCAACTGCCTTAAGTCTTTGTGATGCAAACACTTGGGTGATTGACAGAGAGCAGGAAGTTTCAATTTTAAGAAGCCATTAAAAAAGACAGATAAAGTCTGTGGAAAGCCTTCGGGCAAATGATTCCTTGGTAATGGGCCCCAGTTTGGTGTCAGTGCACAGAAGTATGAAATTTGAAAGGGTTCTTACCATTGTCTTCAACTGTGAAGTAGAAGATATCACTTGTGGCGTTGCTCCCATCCAACAGCACATAACAGATCTTCATGTCATTGATATCAGCTGTTGGTATGACAAATATAGAGAGATTGAGTGGTAGCTGAAAACCTTTGGTAAGATAACTGTGACGACTAAGCCACTTTAACAAGGTTTTAGTTACAGCCCTTAAGCTGCAAAGAAATATGGGCCACAGAGGACATTTGATACAAAGCATTCAGGATTGTTTTAGGCAAAGTCTAAAAGTTTTATCAGTTAGTAAAATCCTATTACAAATATCCTAACCTATCCTGCAGTTAATGATGATGATGATTATTATTACTATTAGTTGCAGCCATATTAGTGTCACTAATATAAGTATTTTTAGTATAATTATATAATAAATAAATTCATTATATATGCACATGCAGTATCTTAACTTTTTTATTATATACATCCACAACTAATCATTATTCGTCACACATTTCTTATCTTTGATACCAATAAGAAAGGTCTTATTTTGTTCATCAATAATTCATAATTTTCTATTATGGCAGAAAAAACTCACTTCATGTCAGTGTTGCATGATAATGATCCTTAAGAAGATATTATTATATGATATTATCATCTAATAAAGCTGATATGATTAATACAGCTTAAATGTTCAAAACCCTGTTAAAAGATTAATACTGTGATATAAGCTTACCTTGTGAGAAGGTTTTGATGCTGTCATTGCCCAGGGCAGTGTTCATGATGAAACCATGTAGAGGAGCCTCAGCCACGATGTATTTCAGGGCCTTCTGGGGACTGTCACGATCCTCTGATCGAAGGGCCTTGCTGGTGATCACAAAGCCCAGGTGGCCTGTTTGGAGGACCTTCAGTGAGGGTGCAGCTTTATTGACCACAATCTGGGGCACACCATTGTCCACTGTGTTGATGTGAATGGTCATCATCTGGGGTTTGCGTGTCTCATACAAAGTGTCAGGAAAGACATAAAAATCTGTGTGTGTGCCATCAGTGACAGTGAAGGAGAAGCTGTCTTCATTGGTCTCAGTGCCATCGTGCTTATAGCTGATAAGGTTCTCATTCAGGTCCTGCTTGGTAAAGGTTGAGATTGGTTGGGTATTGTTGAAAAGCAGCTGTCCGTGCACTGGTACCTGGGTGACTATGAAGCGCAACAGGTTGTCTGGGGTGTCTGAATCCTCAGCTGTCAATTCAAACGGTGTGATGAGCTTGGTTTCTCCCTCTTCCACAACCAGCCTGTTTATAGTCAGGACAGGCTTCTTATTATCTACATCAGTGATGGACACTCTGAAGGTTCGGAAGACAGGATTGTAACCATCTGTTACTTCGAACTCAAAGCTGTCCATTTTCATCTCATCATCAGAAGTGTGGATGTAGTAGATCTTGTTGCCAGCAAGCTGCAGTTGCGTGAAGGTGGAAATGGGAACATCTGGGTGGTCAGTGCTCTCTAAGTGGCCTTTGCTAGGTGCTCTTGTGATGCTAAAGATGAGGTATTCATCAGGACTGTTGATATCAGTGGTGCTGAGGAGGTCAGTGGTGAGAGTGACTTTCCCTCCTTCCTTGAGAGTCACACCTTTGTTGATAACATCTGGGAAGACCATGTCAATGCTTCCGATGTTGATGTAAAAGTAACGGTCAATAAGGGGATTGATACCATCTGTTACATCAAATTTCAGCAGGTCACGGATTCCCTCCTGGCCTGTGTGTACATATTGAATGAGCTGTTTGTCTATTTCGTCCTGTGTGAAGTTCATCCCCAGGGTGATGTTACCTAAAACGTCACCAAACTTGCTGATTCGCTGGAGGTACCCTTGGCCAGGGCCATAGCGCACAACATACGTTAGGTCTTTGTCTTCAGAGTCAAGATCTGTGGCCTGTAAAATCCTATTGCTGATGACTTTTGTCTCTCCAATCTCCACATCAAGGCCATCGTTTATAGCCATCCTTGGTGTCTCATCATCAACAGGAATAACCATGATAAGAACTGTTTTTTCAACTTTATGTTTTCCATCTGAGAGTCTGACTTCAAAGCTATCTTCTTTGGTCTCGGAGTCATCGTGTTCATAGACAATGTTGGATGTCTCTTTGATTTGTTCCAAGTTGAATTTATCCACAGGAATGGTGCCAGTGCTGAGCTGCTGAACTATTGTACCATGCTTGGGGTTTTTGATAATCTCAAAGTGCAGCTCATCCCCAGGGATGTCAGCATCAGCTGCATTCAGAATTGGTGTATCAATTACCAGACTCATGCCCTCCATTACCACAAACTCACGAATAAAAATTTCAGGCTTCTCATCATTGGCTGGTATGATGACTATAGGGAAGAAGTGGCGTTCGGAGAAGTTAATACCATCTGAACAACGGAAGGTGTAACGATCTTCCAATGGTTCAACACCTTTGTGGATGCTTTGGACATAGTGGATATGACCGAGGGCAATATCTTTAATGCTAAAGGCAGTTATGGCTGTCCCTGCCCTGGATTTCTCAGAACCTGTGGCTGGGGAGATGTTTTCCACATAACCAGATGTTGGTTGGACAATGATGGTGCATAAGATATCGTCATTGTCTGTGTCAATATCTTCAGCTTGAATGTGGTCCAGAGTTATGACATTTTTCTCCCCTTCCACGACAACAAACTGCTCTCCAACACTTACAATAGGTGGAATGCTGTCAACAGGAAGGATGGTGACGTGGACTGTCACACCCTGGACATTATTGCCACCAACGACCCACTGATCTGACAAATCAGATAGAGTTAGGTTAAAGGAGTCATGTTTTCTGACCGGTCCAATTTCGCCAGATGTATGAGCATACACGACCACCCCGTTAATTATGTCCTCCTGGGTAAATCTCTCAGCGGGAGCACCGTTAACCAGGATTTCACCCAGCCTGGGAGGTTCTTCTACAATAAAAGTGAGCATGAGGTCATCTGTGTCTTCATCATGGCCCTGAATGACGTTGCTTGTAATCTCTGTTGCTCCATTCTCCAGTACATCGATGGATGCTCCGAGCAGACCAGCTGGGAGCATAATTGTGGGGGTTTCATCATCGACGGGCTCAATGGTGATTTTGATGGTGATTGGTATGTCATGGTAACCATCACTGACGTCAAGCTTGATAACATCACTGAGGGATTCTTCTCCACCATGTATGTAACTTAAGCGGCCATTTGCGATGTCCTCAAGCACAAACGTTTCACCATTTGACATGTCGATACCCAAGTACTGCAAATGCCCATACCGAGGAATCTGGGTCACAGTAAAGATTATATTTTCATCATCTGTATCTGTGTCAGTGGCATGTAGCTCCATCCTAGTAATGATGTATGTACTTCTTTCCATAACAGTGAAACCTGTGTTGGTAATAAGTGGGGGCTTGTTGTCAACTGGCTGTAGGAAAATGGTGAATAGTCCATCTGCTGTGTTACCAGCTGTGTCTTCCACAATGAATGTGAACTGAGCCACTTTTGGAGTGATGCCCAGCTCCTGGTCTGGAGGCTTGTAAGCTACTTTGTGGTGATTAACCTGGGCCTGTGTGAACTCTATAATTACAGTGTCAGGGCTGTCAGTCAGTACAATTTCACCTAAGGGGGCTGGATTGTTCTCATCTGTGTCAGTTGGGGACTTAGTGATGGTATACTTGAGGTCCCTGTCATCTGAATCTAAATCACTATAACACAAGAATTTCTTCTTGAAACTTGTCAGCTCATACTCCTGGACTGTCATGTGAAGGGTGGTGCCTGGACAAAGCTCTGGGGGAAGGTCATCAACAGGGAGGATTTTGATAGTGAACATGTGCTCACCTGATTGATTAGGTGGGTCATTATCATCTTGAACACGAAACACAAACTGATCAATGACAGTGGTAGTGCTATGGGGTCCGATGTGATGATAGAAAAGCTTTCCATCGAGAATATCCTGCTGAAACCACTCAGTCACCACCTGCTCAAACATCTCATCTGTCTCACTGAACTTCCAGAGAGATGGGTCAGATGGAAGCTCAACTTGCCTTAGTAGTAGCTCCCCAACAGTGGAGTAGGGTGCCTCTAAGATAAACTTTATGGTGGAGTCTTCTGAATCGATATCTGTTGCACTCAGGATGAAAGGAGAGATCTGCATGACTTCATTCTTGAAAAGCACCAGACCAGTGTTAGCATTGATAATAGGGGGCTCGTCATCAGTGGGAGCAATAGTGATAGGGAACAAAAACTCCACTTCATTACTGCCATCACTCATTCTAAAAATAATGTTGTCGCTATAAGTATCGCTGCCATCATGCTGGTACACCACAATGCCGGCATCTAGATCGGCAGGTGTAAAGAATTTCCTGCGAGCTCCGAGCACGGTCAGGTCTCCATGCTTTAAGCCATCGACAACAGTGATTCTGACATCTTCTAGGTTATCCTCATCACTAATCTCTAAATTCTGGGAGCTGGAGAGTGCTCGGGATTGTCCTTCAAACAATAGCTGCCCTGTATTTTTGGTTGCTACAGGAGCCATGGTATTCATAGGCTTCACCACAATCATAAAAGCAAATGTATCGGACACAGCACCATCAGTGTCTACGATTTCAAACTCTAGCTGGAAAATCCTCTCTACTTCTGAGTCCTCTGAGGGTGGTTTATAGGCTATTTTAAGATCTTTGATGTCTCTCTGATAGAAGGAGGTGATGGGCAGGTTCTGATCGTCTGTACTGATGATATAACCCTGCTGAGGGCTCAGAGGTGAAGTAATGTTGAAGATTAAATCATCTGGGTCAGATTCAACATCTTCAGCAGCCAGCATGTCGCTTGTAATAGCTGTCATCACAAACTGATCAACCTCCATCATCATCATGGCTACAAAGCTGGGTTTAGGAGCAGTATTCTCTGAACCCTCTCTGATTCTAACCATCATTTGGAAATGCTCTTGCATTATAGTGTTGCCTTCATTATCTTGCAGCTCCACCATCATTGGAATATAGTCTCTGTTTGGTGAGTTTGTTTTAGCAGTGTGCTTGTAGCGAATACCCTGTTTCACAAACTCATCACAGTCAATCATTTGGCCATTGGTGGGGTTATTTAAAAGAGTGCCATACCTGGGAAGACCTCCAGCGCCGACCAGAGTGGTGATCTTACACTGTGTGACACCGTCCTCAAAGGAAAACTCCAGAGCTTTTTTGTCAATAGGGGTACTGTCACCATTGAGCTTTTCTACATTAAGAGGCATATTCCTGGTGAGGATCTCAAGCTGCTGGAAAACCACCTCCACCTCCAGCATGAAAGGGATAATAACTGTGTCCGTTTGGGAGTCGTAACGAAGCTGCAGCTTCACACGATCCTTGCTGGGGCTCCGAGATCCAAAATGAGTGTATTTCACTTCATCCAGTCCAAATGAGCAGGGGAACTTTTTAGGGCTCAGCATCCCAGGTTTCTGGGCCAATGGGTCATTGTCCAAAACTGTGATGTGGCAGCGGTCACCGGGCTGCACCTCTGTTACCAGGTCATTCACAGGGTCCAGATACACAGACCTCCCAAAGGGCACTCTGATCCCATTGTTAGCAATGATGATGTTGTCTTCATTAGGTCCAGATCTGTGGTGATAGAGGTGAGCTGGGTCAAATGGCTCTGCATCTACTGAGGCAAGAGAAAAGCTGAGAGAAAACGTCACAAGCAGGCATCTCAAATATGCCCACTTTTTACAAAGCTGGCAACTTTGCAGACAACCGGCCATGTCCACTGCTAGTTGCCTTGCAATTTCTTTTACAAGTCAGCAGTAGCAGACAGATTACTCTCCCAAGTTGGGAAAAAGCATCAAAGAAGAAACTTCTTTCTGATGGTTTGGGCCTTGGAGTCTGTCCCCTCTGTCTCTCTCTGTTTCTGTGTGGTCACACAGACACACAAGTGTGGTGAATGCTGCAGGGCTCTGCAGGTAATAATGAAACAGTAGACAGTGACAGGCGCAGGCTCCTCCTTCTGTCAGCACAGGGAGGGAGCTTCCTGCCCCCATAGCTAATTTAAGAAAGACCATTGGACAAGACTGTGAAAGTGCTACCCCAGCCAACACCCACCCTTCTCCCCTTGGTTCAAAGAAAATAAATTGGGGAGTAAAAGTCTGTGCAAAAACTTATTTAACCTAATTTAGTGAAATCTGTGCTAAGTAAATAGAGTAAATAGATATGCTTTAGTGGTCTTCATATTATTTATAAAATGAATTTAGAAGTATGACAACTGATCATTCCTTGATCTTTTCAAGATTTAATTTAGAAAATTACTGTGTAAATTAACTTAAAGCGTTTTTGAGTGCATGGGCCCTCTAATAGGTAAATATATGAATAAAGATATGTTTGACCCTGCTGTGCATTCAAGTCGAATGAATTAAGCAATTACCAACAATTCTTCTGGATAATATCAAATGCTTCGATGGAGATGGAGGGTTCTTCAAGGGTGGGAACTATGTGAATGAAAAAGACAGCCCTTATTACAGTTCCATCAGTCTCCCTGTCAAGGTCAAAGCTGGCAACTCGGCACTCCTTTACTAACCCAGTGTGTAACTCTTACAGTTATCAGTTAAAAAATGAAATGTAGAAATGTACTATGATCATGATAGATATCTTCAATTTGTGGTATTAGAGAGAATCTAGATTAAATATATTTTATTAAATACTCTTACCTAGACCTAGGAGTTACTAACAATTAACAAAAAAATTAAAAATGATTATTGTTATCAGCAAAATAAGACAATACACATGAAAGAGCTTTTGTGCTGTGTTCACGAGTCAGGCTGCCTGAGGTCGTGTGAGAGGGACACCTCGGCACCGGAGTGGCAATTAGTCACACACTGAGGGACAATAACCTGGCATCAGCTGGCAGGACAGGTGTATGGACACTGTTTGGTCTCTCACAAGCAGAGAAAAAACAACACAGGCAAAAATTCTGCTCAAGTGCCCATGTCAAGTGAGTGCTCTTTAAGTTGTAGTTGCTGAGCTCATATTAGTTGCTGGCTAGGATTTAAAACATGTGCTATCAACCACTGAAATCCCCTTTCAGTTGTGTCAGTGTGCAATTCAAGATATTTAATGCAGGATGCTGTGCTTTTTTTTCATAAGCTAATATAGAAAATTTAAAATGTAGTTATAACAACACATCAAGTTTTATCTTGTAAGAATAAAATACTTTGATACTGACAAAGCGCAGCATGGAGACATCAAGCCGTCATACTGGATGCAGTGAGAATGTGAGAATGTGTACTCAGTATGGTGCACAAGGTCATGTTAAGATAAAAATACCTAGTAGCCTTTTATGGGTCATCTTTTGAGTTGGGCCTGACACTCGATGAAGCGATCTGTGCGCATTGCTCAAACATTTTCACAGTTGTTTCTCCTGCAGAGCTTGAAATTTCTGACATTTTTACATTTTACTGCCAACGATGTAATGATGGTATATTGCTGCATATAAGGACAAATCTTATCAAGTTGAGCGCGGTTTAAAAAAAGTGCCTATGATCAATGAATCTCTCTCTAAACTTGAGTTATTATTCTGAAAGAGTTCCTCTCTTTACTGGACATGATAATGCTTTTAGGACAACACTATGAACCTCTCAGCAACCTTTCCCTAAGTGTGGGCCAAATAGCAGACATGCCATTTGCATCCAGGCATTCTGTATCACACTTTTCATTACATCCTCTAAATAAATCTTGCCCTCCTCACTTGACCAGCCAAGAATAAAAAGGGGGCACACACCACAGGGTGTAACTATAGAAACAAACACAGCAGTCTTTTTATACTTTGTTATTCTTGGATTTCACTCACATTCCTCCCATGGTGAAGAAGTGTCCTGCAAAATATCAAGACAAAAATTTATCATTTGTGTTTGGACACAAATTCTTTTAAACCATAGAAAATTCTGATATCATTTCCCGGGCCATGAAAGATGAGAAATGAAACTGCTTCTCCAGCAGTACTGCATAAGTTAGTGGAAAACAGCTTCTAAATGTGTCTGTTCTTGAGCTGCAGTCATGACATTCATTAATCCGTTAGCTTGCCTTTGTCCAGATTAGACATTAAAGACATGACATGACTTAGCTTCTAAAAGGTAAACAGAGAGAGACGCTGGGTTGAGGCCAGCCCTGCTGCCCAGGATCAAGTCTTCACCAGGGGGCAGCTCATGATGACAGGAGGCACTAATGACCTCATGATAGATGGAAAACAAAGCACAAGTAGATCCCATACCTGTATCCTTAACAGCCACCCTGAGAGAAGATGGGATTTGCCTTCTTTCCTCTCCGTGCAGTTGTTCCATATGTCTGTGTGCAGAGCCAAATCTCCTTCATTGTTGTAAAGCTCTGGCAAAACACGTTTTCCTTAAATAACACAGAATGCAGAGTTCTTAGGTAAACACCTGTGTTTTTGTTGTCTTTTTTTAATCACACACTTGTCATAATGTCTCGTGGTGGACTGCCATGAAATTTTATACCAATATTCATGGTTAGCAGTAGAGAATGATAAAGCACTATCACGACAAGGAGTAATGTTGTACTGCCTTCGGTACGAGGCCGCACCGAATCACAGCCTGATATTCAGTACAACAGCACGACCTCGATTGTGATACTGCGTTTATACAACAAAAGCAGCGAGCGCCATATTAGTTAAATAGGAAAACAACAGATTGTGATTTGTTTGTTTATTTCATAATTTATTCAGCAACGCCAACCCAAACAGTTCCGCAACTGGACTGGTACTGGACTGCTGAGCGACAATATAAACATTTTTCCTGACCTGCACAGTGCACACTAGCTTGCTACTTTGTCTACACGTTACCTCAGGTGTATGCTGAACTATCCAGGCTTCTTCCCTTCATCCTCTTCTGACGACCAGACACCATTTAATTTAAATGTTATTTCTGGAAATATTTTCATCTTTGCAAAGTTTGTCACAATGTAAGATAGATAACGACCGTTGATGTAACGCTGATTAGTGGTTGATAGAACACCTGTGAAGCGGAGTGATACATGTAGTTAAAAGTCCCAGTGCTGTTGAACTTTATATCAGCTCGCATGGAATACCTCTCGTCCAATCAAATTACTTGGTCGGAACTACCTGTTGTATAAATCCTAATGACTTTGCTGATTCACTGACTAAGATGCAGAATATTTTAGATTTAAATTATATCACATATATGATGATTTGTTAACTTTGTTGATCTTAAAGCGGACGTAACAGATTTTCTTTATAAACACTGTCTATCAAACAACAATGCAAAAACAATTTCACAATATGAATGGGGTCGTTCTTATCGATGAACCTACAGAGAATTATCAGTCTGAGTCTGTATCTTGCGGAGCTTTATAGTAAGTTTCAGGTCATTGTTTAGCTGCAACTCTACCGTTTTTGTTCATTGTCATATGCTCCTTCGGCCACTACAGGAAGATGTATCCAGAGAAAACGCTCTAAAAACCCACTGTACTGTACCGTCTCACCACCGAACAGCCGACGGACACTGTTAGCCGCTAGCTAGCTGGTGAATATGATGTATATTATATATAATAATGCAGCATTTACAGCTAAAGAGCTACGTATTTTCCTCAGGAATTAGTAAAAACCAAAAAGATAAAGTAAAATTGAAGTGAATATTAGACTTACATTCACCGGTTATGTTCACAACTGGTTTCTACTGTCCCTAAGTTGCCGAAAGATATCGTTTTTGTAGGTTTATCCTCCTCGAGCACCATCAACACTTTTCTTTTAGATCTGGTTTGTACCCATCAGCCTCTGCTGTATTTTGTGTTAAGTAGTGAATGTAAGCGTGCTAACATGTTAAACTAAGAGGGTGACATGGAAAATATCACACCTGTTAAACATCAGCATGATTGTCATTGTGAGCATGTTAGCATGCTAACTTTAGCATTAATCTCGAAGCATCAGTATGTTTAAGTACAGGAGCTGCTAGCATAAATGAAGATTCTTGGTCTTATTTTTCTTTTGGCTGGGACCACAAAATTGAAATGTAGCACAAAACCAAACCAACCAAGAACCATGGAAACAATCAGTTATTAAAGTCACAACAGTTTTTTCAGGCAGATTCTGTACAAATACTGTATCTGTCATGATTTTTTTTTTTTTTTTTTAAATATGATGAACTTGTGATGTAATGAAGGACCACAGTCTATATACTAAGAGTATAGGTCTAAAATTAACACAAAAAGAAAATTGAATATAAAATGTATTATTTTAATTGAGACAATATAGTTGATTTAGTGGTGTCAAAAATAGGCCAGGAAATAATAGACTTAAATCATTATAACATTCCACAGCGTAGCCCGCTGACAGAAGTGTTAATGGATGTTTTCCCTCTACAGAAGTTTTAGTTTTAGTGATCATTCTTCACATTCTGAGCGTGCCCTTAACATTTATCACTCGAGAACATCTCAACCATTCATGCAGCTGATGAACAGCTATGAACAGCACATCATTGTGCCTAGAGACAATACAGAAGGTCAATTACAGGTAAAGGTCTAACTCTGAAGCATAAGAGTCACCTTCCTGCTCAGACACACTGCTCCTGCTTTACTGCTCTTACATACATTTCATTCAGTGAATACAGAAATTCCAGTGCACTGAGGAGAATATAATATCTGCAGAATACATTAAAAAATAAGTCAAATGAACACACTCAAAAATAAATCACTTCTCTATCTCTCTTATCTAGTAAACACAAAATATGTCTCCCTGCATTCAGCCACGTAATAACTTTATGTTTTTCAAAATAGAGTTAATAATTTCCACTTACTTGCATTATATAATTGCAAAACAATATTGAAAATCTAATCCCACTAGGTGATTTCCAACTATTAACCAAGAACATATTGTTTATGTGTGTTATGTGTGACTGAACAATGTTTATTGGTTGTTTTTGCTGTACTGTATTTTCCTGCTTTACTCAAACCCACTGAGATTGCCTGATTAAATAAAGGTTATAAAGACACATTTTAAAAGATCACCCGCAGAGTGTGTGGAGTCACTCAGGAAAGTAGCTTTGACAGATTCTTTGAGAGAGTTGGTTGACCCCTAATAAACTCGTTGTCTCCTCAGAATAGCTGAAGAAGATTGCCCCTACATTCTCTTTGCTCTAGCGCTACTCGCTAGCATCCTAATCATTCGGTCTGTTGTAAATATACACAGCGTATAAATAGAGGATACTGAGACCTGAGACATTTGGATCCAGTTCCGAGGAGGAAGAGGTTTGTGTTCTGCTGTACTGGGTGGTTTGGTGCAGGGTGTCCATGACTGTGGTCAGGTTTGAGGGGGTACGCGCACAAATTTTAGAACCGCTCCTGCCGTCACTGCTGCACCACAGGCTCAGTGCACAATTTCATCTGCTTAATGGTGGATTAAAGCATCCTGTGGGCAGATTGATATAGGCTGGTGCTATCACTTCTCTTTAAAGGAGAGCAGAAGCCCATGGAAACAGGCTGGATATAGCAGCTGGATCAGACCCAAACACTGGGCAACACATCACTGTAGATGGAAATAATAAAAATATTATATGCCTAAGGAAATTAAACAGGACTCTAAAGCCATATATATATATGCGTTTCCTTTAGTTATTAGCTCAAACCCTGCACAGTAGTAAATTGAACTTAATTGTCTATTAAATAGAAAAATTTATATTCTATCTTACTCACGGTGACATATTTGATATATAGTATCATAAAAACATAATTCTTACTCCATCCAAGTCCCTGTTTAAGGTTTAATTAACACCAATAATGATGTAACTATACATTTCCTCCTAGACAACACTGGTTCCAAAAAGAGAAACGCGGCTACTGACCCAGGAATGTGTGCAGCACAATGTTGGGGGATTCCTGTCTTTTAACACTGTCACTTTGAACTATATGTGTTTGCACCTGGACCTCATGTTTGCACATACAGTAGAACAAGCCAGGGGCTTTCTGAAGAACAGTTTGTAGCAGTCAGTGAGGGACCAGCAGAGATACAGTATGATGTACCTAACAAATGGTAATTGACTATTCATTATTTTCTCAGAGAAAAGAAGCAAAAAAGGGAAATGGTGCCCTGTCACTTTCCTTCTGTCCGTCTTCTTTCTGTTGGACATATAAAGTATTCTTAACTCTCACTCATGTCAGCAAGACAAGAGAGGAGAAATATCAAGTCTTACATCTACCACAGGCTGTTTAGGGTCATATAACAAGCTGCTGGTTAAATTTTAGGAATTTACTTAGTTGTGTTTCCAAGATTGATCAAAGTGACCATACAAACTTTAAAAAAAAGTAACTGCCCTCTAATGGAAGATAATGCCAAAACATTTGGGACAAAGTTAGAAATTACATGCACATCACAGCAATTTTTCAGCATAATGGAAACTTTAATACTACTGAATGGGAAGAGCATGGAGAAGCAAAATGCAGCATCTACAAAAATAATATCGCATCATAAATTTATACATGAACACTGATTTAAATCTGACAATCATATAATGTCTCGCTTATTTATATATTAATTCTTATTATACTTTACAAATGCATACTGAAAATACTTTCATGTGGGAAAAAAACCTTATGACACATTTTGTCATGAGTGCAAAGAGTGTGTAAAGAGTTGTCGTAGCTTACCAGGTTGCAAGCCCGCATTTGAGTATATCTTGGGGACGTGAATATAGACTGCCAATGCTTGTATTTACAGTTATATTGCAAAATAACAACACATTTATTTACATTATATATTCACCATCAATACAATAATTATTAATTATTTAAAAAACTTTTGTAGGTCTACCTTATTGCAAAATTGTACCAAAAAATTTACCTTTAGTCTATAAATCCAGCAAATCTTCACTTGAACACTCTTTTATTACACTTTTCAATACACACAAATTCTGTTATCAATAAAATGAGTAAAAAGCCGAGCTCAGCTGACATTTAATTTGGAAAAAGCTGCTGTGTTACAACACATTAGTTTCCAACAGGAAGGCAACATCCAATTAATATCTCACACAGTTTGAAGAGAAGTGTCCTTCGGGCGTGTTTTCTTCAATCTGAGAGAGAGAAAGAAAAAAGGAACAGATGAAATAAGACAATGTATTTTGTTCCACAGTCATGTGTCCTGCAATCACCTGCTTTTTTCAACTTGTAGCTTTTGCTTTGGCCAAGTTTATGTGGCCTTTACCATGACCTTTGACCTCTATGGAGAAACATCTGTTTGAGGGAAAGGATAGCTGACATAATCCCACTCCACATCTATTGATGTGATTTACGCTTAACCATTAAGCAGCTGCAAAAAACCACTGTATTGCCCAAGGGTGAAGTGATGACAGAACTGGGAGGGTTCATCTTTGGATGTTTCCAAATATTTGTCTAAATAAAGATGTAGTTATCTAGTTCTGTTAATGGTGTCTTTACAACAACTACTAGAAGACAGTGGCTGATGCTTTCAACCGGGTTTACTCACTTACTGACAGTCATTCAAACTCAAATCGTATCTGTCAAAGACGTGTTTTTTTCTCAAAACCCCCACAAATCTCAAATTTGACCTGAGTTAATCTGAACTGCATCCAATATAAAGGAGTTTGGTTTTAGACCAGTCATGTGACTACTGGGGCTCAGGTTGCAGGTGAGGCTTCACATTGATCTTACTGCTTTGCTGAGCTGAGCCACAGGGGCAGATAGGGATCTGTGGAGACCAGCTATAGTGAAACCTGGCTGCTGAAAGACTGGGCATTCCTGGGGGGATTTAGGAGTGTGGAGGAGAATTCTCAACTGAATCCCTTGCAAGGATGTTCATCCTTCGCAGTCACACACAAAAGGAAAACCCACAAATGTGATTCAGGTAAAATAAAGTGAGTTTGTGAAAGCTGTTGTTGAGGTCAAGAAAGCTCTTTTTCTTCTGTTTTCTACTTAATTTGCATCTGAAGCAAGTATGAAGTCTGTAATAGCCCTTTGTGGAGACTAAAAACATCGATAAGAAATTGAAATCTTCACTGGTAACACTGATGATTACATTACCGACATTACCGCACAGCTAAACACAACTTAATTACATCACACGTCACTGAATTGATCTTGTATGTATTTTGTGAAGTGATGAATGTCTTTATTGGGGCTACTGACATGACAAGGGGTATGCACAAAAACAGAAGTTGTAACAACTGGAGCGATAAAGTGCATCAGACCTGATGGATTGATTACTCCAAGGTTAAGTTTCCTGCACTAGAATGTAAAGGGATGTTTTTCACAGTTAAACAGTATGCTGATTTATGGCTCAGCCGTGAATAACAAAAATATTAAGGAAAATATGTAAGAAACTCTTTTTGTGTTAAATGATGTACAATCCTGAGAACAAAAGTCGGGTAAATAGCTGGTGACTGACTGATACTAGTTCAAAGCTGGCTAGTGTGTTATCAGTTAGCCCACCAGCTGCAGTTAGCTTCTAAGCTTCAAGTATCTATCACCACCTATTTAGAGAGGACATACTGATAAAGTGACCAAGCTTTAAGGTTAGAGAGTATTGACATCGGGTTGTTCACTTACATTGCCATCCTCTACCTTCTACTCATTATTACCGGTGGTGTAACATATTGTGGAGCATACACATCGGGCTTGATACTGAGATTTCACAACAATTCTTGGTTGCTTCCACATTCATATTTCAACATGTCCACGCATCAACTCGCAGCACATGAAAGGAAACTAAAGCTTTAACATTTTTAGAAACTTTCATTCAACATCATTTAAGATTCCACCCGAGTTCACTTTAAACTGTGCGTGAATGATGAGAGGCAGAGATGTAATAAAGCCTCGGTGCGACTCTGACAGTTTGACACTGCCTGAGGAATGTGGAGGCGATGCCAGAGGCAATACCAGCAGGTGAATCAACGCCTGTCTGTCAGTAGGCCTCCCAATCACAGCAGCCCTGCCAACTGCACAAAGCCAGGCCAGGAATGTCTAAACCAGCCTGGAGAGGACAATGGGAGAGGACAAGGCTGGCTCTGGGGATCATTTGGTCCACTATTTTGCACCAGACTTAAATATAATGACAACTATGGGATAGATTGCCATAACATTTGGTACTGACATTCATGATTCCCAGACGATGTATTCTCCTGACTTTTCCATGTTTTGTTTAGACTACAATGTCTCAACAACTTCTGGAGGGATTGCAATTTGGTTCAAACATTCACGTCCCCAGGATGAATTGTAATAACTTTCATGATCTTTAGACTTTTCATCCAGCGCCATCATCTGGCCACAACCTCAGCCGTCGTTTGTGTTTGATAGCAGTTAGCGAAAGTTAGCCTGTTAACGCACTAAACTAAGCTAGGGAAGCTGGTAAACAATACCCTCTAAACATCAGTATATTAACACTGTCAGTATGAGCATGCCAACATTTATCATTGCAGCTAAGAACAGCCTTACACAGTTGCTAGCGTGGCTGTAGACTCTTAGTCTTTTGGGTGATTTATGAAGTCTAGAATTTCAATCCTTCCTCAGAGATTGTTAATACACGTCTGAGCTTACAACCTGATTTATTTTACAAATGAAGCTATATGTTGCTGTTTTGTTACGGAGCTCACACATACATTTTTGGGTGAGGTCACAACAGGAGATCAGTGATTTCTTCATTCTCTGCAACAATATATAAACATTTACCTAATCCTGTCCCCGGGGAACCAGCAACGCAAACAAAACCCCTGCTCCTCAGTGATCATGACAGATTTCTAAACTGCAGTCAGTTGTCATTACCTCAACATAAACTGGACAGCTGTTTCCTCTTTACAGAAGGTGCAACAAAAAAAGAACAAAGCATTAGTGATCATTAGTAACTAGGCAGAGTAGAGGCAACTCGGTCAATAGATCACAAAATGTCAAAAGTGTGATTGTTCACAACTAACCCACTGTGAGTCCACATTATACGACTGGAGTGCTGACTCTATTTCTGTGTTCTCTGCAAATTGTTTTCACCATGTTCCTCCCCCTCCTCTTTTCCTTTGTTGAGAGACGTGCAGCTTGGTGTAAAAGTGAAACACACACTGCTAAACTAAGCCCTATAAATGTTTTGCAGGCCACCTGCCAAAGTATGGACTGAAGTTGTAAAATGTCTAAGGTGTAAATAGTGAAGGTCAAGGCCTCGCATACATGCACATCTCTTAAAATAAAAAGACGTACGTTGGGGCATCAGGGAAAATAGAGGTGAGAAGTATTTTAAGAGACAACTTTCTTTTATCTTGAGTAGTTATTAGTACTAATTCCTAATAACTCATCCATTCATTTATAAATGTATTTATAAATTTAATAAATTGGCTTTATTAATTGTAAATTAATAAGCTACTAATGATTTATGGAGCAGTATAAACAATTAATTAGAACAACTTTTGACCAAGTTGTGGCTTAACAACTTATTAAGATTAATTAATGTCTCATAACTGAAGTAACTGAGTAAAGCTTGAATTAAATTATTTATTCAGCATTAACAAAGCTATTAGTTACAACTGATAAAAACCTTTATAAAAGATGCCTTATCAGAAAGTGTTACCCTTGCTTCTGAACATGCTTTTTCCCATCACTTTAAATCATTAGTTGTGTGTTTCCTGTTGGCTGTTTGAATTGGAGCTGTGAAGGAGAAATGAGGCCCTGCTATAGGGTGACACTAAGACCAGCCAGTGAACAGTTTTTCATGTCTCCATCTATTTTTCTCACAAATATTGTTTGTAATTTAGTTCAGGTTCTGTCATGTGCAGTGGTCTTGTTGAAATGTATCCCGGTTTGGTTTTCACATCACAGCAGCCGACATACATCCTATTCTGCAGAGACTTGCTCAATGACAGGCCAAGAATGTGAGCTAGTTGACTCTGACATTGAGGCCACATTATTCTCCTGCAGTCACTGTGAACCCTTTAATTAGGATTGTCTGACCTATGACCTTTGGAAAGGACAACCCCAGAACTTCTTCAGGTCAAGGAGCCAAAGAGGGAAAAGGACAAACCCCATGGTTTTGATAAAGAGGCATAACACAGGAAGCTAACATGTGAGACACGAAGGAAGGTATCGATCTGCTGTACATGTGTAATGACAGCACCTGGAAAGGTTCTGCATTGGTTTCAGTTGACCTCATTTGTCAGTGTCTCACTTCTTTCAACAAAAGCAAACCACGACCTCATAAAGGGCTCAGTTTCAAAACAAACTCACCTGAATAGTTTGGGAAACAATCAGCTTGTCCCTTTGCTCCATTTTGTTTGGTGCACAATTCCTAATATGTTGACAGGGCGTTAAAGGGGATGGCATCCTCAAAACACCACTGACAGATTTATTATCCTTATATTTTGTCCAAGAAGGGACAATTGTATTCCTGGAGTGACTAGTAAATATTTTTCACTCATCAATTAGACTGTACTTGTACTGATATGAGAGCGCTATTGATCTTCTTACATATCTCTTGGCAAGAAAGTGAATAAGCATGTTTCCTAAAATGTTAAAATATTTATTTTAAAGTTTGAACTTCAGCTATATATCATTATTAAAAAAATTTTGTTCCTTGTTTGAGATATTCCAAAGAAAAATATACGGTCTTTAGAATAAAGCCCTTCATAAAATGCTTGGAAAATGATTTGAATGATCGGCACTGACACTAGTGATCCAGTCTAGTCCAGTCCATCATCTTACAAAGCTGTGTAGATTAACGCTGATAAATCAAACCAAATGCCCACATTTTTATAAATGCCTGCTGGTGTGTGTTTGCCAGGATGACGGTGTATTTGAGGAGAATTCCCAAAACACTGCCAAGAATGAATCAAACCTCTCAGTGGTAACATTTCTTTCTAGCTATATGAAGCTAGTGATTATCCAATTATTGAACATTCTTATTTGCTTTAAAAAAGTGAGGCTCTGAATCATTACTAACTATATTTACACAAGAGTATTTCTTAGGAAAACACTTAGTCTGTGACCAATCCTTCTACCTAATGCCGAATGACACTGACTTATTGTTGAGTCACGGGAAAGAAGTGGTGACACACCGTCGTCCGCCTTAAAAACTGCATGTGCAGCAGGGGCAGCCCTTTAAGCCCTGTAATAATGCAAGTCTAATTGCTATCTTCAACACTTTGCAACTGCAAGTTTTAGTTTTTAATTTTTTCTTACCAAAATAAAGTTTGTGGTAGGACGTGTAGGGAGGAAGGGGCAGAACCAGCCTCCACCAGCTGTTTTCTTCTTGAGTGTGAGGGGAGTGTCAGTCTGGGCTTTCCGACAGTCCCTCCCTCCTTTAAAGCTGCCCAGGTGTAATGGTCTAACTGCCAATCTGAACCACATCAAAACTCACGAGCAGGAAGCGTCCGCTCACTGTTATTACTGAGATAAAGATCCTGCGTTCACCACATACGCTATTGTCATTCTGCCCACCATAAATCACCTGCAATGTTTACACCTGCAATATAGCCAAAGAAAATTACCTCTGCTGTAAGGGTAAAGAGGGAGAAAGAGGCAAAAGGCTTTAAAGTAAAATTAATATTTTATGCTTTTTCATACCTTTTATTCCCCTGAAGTTAAGCACAAAGGCTCATGAGAGATTAACTACCCTCTTCAGGCTCAGATCTTTGACCCTCCTCGTCTTTGTGAACTGTCTCTGAACCAGCAGCAGCAGCTCCTTCAAATAAGAGCCTCTGCGAATAAAAACAAGTTGCTTCTAGCTGACTACTAGCCTTGTCTCACACAGTTAAATTTCAGTCTCTCACTCTCTTTCACTTGCCTCCTCCTCTCTGTGAAATATTCATCCCAGGCGGTACAGACAATTTACACCAACATTAGCCATCAAACATGAAAGCCCAGCTCTGACTGGAAAATAACACTGTGAAGTCCCAGGTCTAATTATGCTGGTTTAGTTTATGACCTGTCAGTTCATATCCATTATCCACCGGCACAGAATGGCAAACAGCCTTTCAACTTCAGTTTCCAGCTTGCTCATCATTTCCCAACCCAGGTGGGAACAAGTAAAGACTTCACTTTTTCTTTTCTCTCCTGTTTTCCCCAAATTGTGTTATTCACTGTTTTACAACACGTGTTCATTGTGTTATTTTAGAGGGCCGGCTCATACGCCACAGAACAGTTTCTCACAGTCTGAAAAGATCCAGCTGTCAGCTGTTATCTTTTATATGAGGTTTAAAAATCACTATTGATCCAAAAATCTCTTTACATTTAATCTAAATGAGTGAGTTTTTAATGTAACTTTTTGTATTTCAGGTGGTTCCAGTGACACTGGCATTATTCAGTTGGGGGCTCAAAGATAAATTACATGCTGTTACATGTGTGGGTATTATTATTATAAATCACAAATAACTGAGAGTAAGATTTAAAAAAATGACTGCGTTCCATAACCTTGGATTGTGTTTTGATTTTTTATTTGATTCAATATCACTCCTGGACCAACTTAAGGCAAGTGGACAACTTCTGATTTTCTTTCAGTTTCAGTACATGTTACACCATAAACCTGATTCTAATTCTGATCTAAAAAAGATGTGTTAAACATATCTACATAGGGAGTGGGCCCTTTTCCACAGAGCTTGCCATGTTGCATGCCCATGTTTCTACAGTAGCCCAGAACGGACAAACCAAACGCATTTTTGCGTCACCTGAAGGCCACCGTAGATTCTCCTCCAAGCTTGAAAAGTGAGGAGTGGGGGAGGGGTATTTAGTTTGTTTCAATCTGTAACCTCACCGCAAGATGACACTAAATCTCACACACTGGTCCGTCACACATATTCTTGATGTGAAAAATGACTTATTGGGACAGAGTCGTCATTAATGTTTCTAGCAAAACCTGTGTTTTTCACATATCACATATGGTAGATTCCACAGTTCTCTTTATTGTCTCCATTTATGGTTGAAGTTTTCCTCTCACTATGTGAACAGGTATTTCGTGCTGCAGTACGACCACCTTTGCTGAAATGGAGATGCTTGGAATTTCTGAAGCTGGTGTTTTTGTGGGAGCGCAGATGATCCGTGACTGCTAACACAGAGCTTCTGAGCAGTTAGCTTCTAAGATGTGAGCTTATCATCAGCTGTTAAGAGCTGTGTGAATTCCTCGGGCCTCAAGCTTCGGCCCTGAGTGTTTCTGAGCAGATAGGAAGAGAGGGGGAGTGCAGGTGCAGATGTGGGCCTTACGTCCAGAAGCACGTGATGATTAGACTGAGAGGGCAAATGTTACTTCCCGTGTGACAAGAATCTCATCTGTGAGCGGAAGATGGAGCAGGAGTGAAGCCAAGCATGGTTTATAGTTAGCATAAATAGGGTGATTTTGATAGAAAATAAGTGGTTTTGATAAATTAAAGCAAAAGAGCAACTACTTTTTCATAATTATTTAGAGCATATAGGCCTATAAATGAGCATGCACGTTCTTTATGACCCTAGAAATACCTGTACTGGCTACTGGCGTTTTCCCCTGTCAGTGCATTGACTTTGCTCAGTTGTCATCACATGTTATTGCCTAAGTGTGGATCCTTGTTCACATGATAATGATGACAGAGACTGTGAAATGAAGTTGATAGCTCCGGAAAAAACAAGTATGTGGATTTAGAGTTAAAAGTTAAAAGTTTTGTCTGCAGACCTACAGCTACTTAACACATACAAATCTATTAAAATAATCAAAAAGGAAAGCAAAGGTAAAGGTAAAAGCAAACAGTTTGAAATAATGATATACTATATGTTGTGATACTATCTCTTGCAGTGAGGCTCAGCTTTGGATGCAGCTTCCATAATGTGTATTTATAAACCACTGGACACCAAGCTATCAGTGTGATTTACAATTCTGGGGACGAGCACATTTTATAATTTTAGATTTAATGGTTATGACTCCTAACTATCTATTTTTAATAATTTAGGACGAGAAGCTGTAACACAGGACTCCCAGTGGTCGTATGCGATCTGTTGACCTGAACTCTGGGGTGGGGGTTTTCCCTTTACTAACATCTGAACTGGCTGAGCAGTGTGGCAGCTGCAGCAGAGCATTCGTCCGCTGTGTCCTTACCAAGTTTTTGAGGAACAGGACAGGAGCAGCGAGGCAATAATTTCACACTGGACTGTCGAGGGCAATGTCCCAGAAGATCTTGCTCGACTCCAGAGCTGTTGAAAAGACAAAGAAGTGCATTATGATGTTAAACTCAAAAACAATTTGTTTGTTGGTCAAATGTAGGAGGATAACAGTAAATACTTAAAAATCTATCTTTAAATGTGACAGTACTTTGACACTTATACTTGATGCAGTTAGTAAAAAAAAAATCAGCGGAATTAACTCTCCACTTTTTCTCTTCTTACTTACACGGATAATGTATAAGACTACTATTACAAGTGGGATATGTTCTGATTATTTCAAGTCTATCTTAACAACTGATATACAGTACAGCACATATGTAGGAATCTATTGAAAGACTTCATCTTTGTAACTGCTCCTCATGTTAAGTGATCACATCCCTTCCTAGGTCCTACTCGACTGTAAGAGATGAGATTTATAGAAGTGTTTACATTTCAGATAGTAGAGGGAATTACAATGACTATTTGCAGGGGACACATATTTTAAATACCAACCTGTAATCTGAATGAAGTTAGCATTGTTGCTGTTGTTGTCATTTGTCTCCTTCAGCGATTCCACTGAGGTCTTGTTGGAGACGGCGCCTTCATCATCAGTTTTCTCCTCCATGCTTGGCTGCACTGGAGCAGGAGGACTCTGCTCAACAACGTCCTCTTTGGGTTTGTCCTCAGAGCCAGAGACGTCTGGAGAAGGAGCTGGAGCTGCAGACTCAGCGGCGGTGGGATCAACGACAGATTTATCAGCCTCAGCTGTGAAGGACAAAAAGCAAACCATAAAGCTTTTTCAGTGGTTCTCAAAAGCATTAATGCTGTTTTTTTATTTTGCATCTAGTTAGCATAACAAATGTAAATGAAAACATATGGATGACTACAAACAACACACAGCCTGAGTCATATTGAAATACATTGGAAAGACCCAACATTCATCATGTCTTGCTATTTTAATAGGAAGTTAAACTGTTGCAATAGATTAATTGTGTAATGTTGTTGAGACATTTTAAACTTCTATTCTTCTATCTCTGTGTTTAGCTGCCACATAATAACAGTATTTCCACTCATAGCCTGAAGTGGTTTTGCCCTCTCTGACAGTCGGGGTGGAGTGGGGGGGGTTTCTCCTGGGCAAAGGCATTTGGGGAGGCCACCATGTTGGTAATGAGGCGGCTGATTACTGACCAGTTCCTAATGAGCTACAGCCATGCAGCTGTTGGAGGCTGTGGGAAAGTAGGGCGGCCCCATCATTATCTGACCCAGGGTTAGGTGGAGGGAAAGCGGAGATGAAGGGGAGAGGAAGGTGACCATCGTGCTACACATAATTCTGCCTTGACTAAGATGGCTCCTCAGGCGTCATTCCAACCTTAAGAGAATCATCATGTCTGTCTGGTTTACTGTGGATGACTAGACTCTTTATTACAGGTGGACTGTTGACCTGACTGTCAGCTTAGCATTCTCATTTGACATACTGACACAGGAAATGTGCTCTGCAGGCTAATTGGTATTATGTTAAAATATATTGGTTAAAATGCAATATTTAAATAAGATAAACATTTTGGTAAATAAGTTGATTTTCTTCCAGGGGTTACATAAATACTCTCACGTCTGTGCGTTAAGCACTGAGCTAGAGCCAGGAGGAAGTTAGCTTAGCATAAAGACTACTCGGTATATGGATAAACTGTTGTTCATACAGAAACACCATGTAACTCTGTCTAAAATACCTCAAGAACTATCAGATGGAGAGTCAAGATATTTGGAACAGATATCGAAGAAGGGTGATCCCAATTTTAGCCGATATCTACCACCACCATCAGGTCAAAATGTCTGTTTATTTGCTTATAATATCCCAAATCAACCTGAGCTGTAGTTTGTGTTTAATGCTAATTAATAAATGTTAACATGCTAACATGCTAAACTAAGAGAGAGATGCTAGCTGTTAGCATGCTGACTTTAGCATTTAGCTCAAAGCGCTGCTGTGCCTAAGTACAGCCTTACACAGACTTCCACAGCTAGCATGACTGTAGACTCTGTCTTGTTAGTTTGTGAGTTTAAAGCATCATTAAGGCCTAAGCTTCAAGCGAAATACTGTCGGATGGTTGAACAGCATCTCAAAGCCACTTGAGTGTATGTTACTTGCGCTTTAGCAGTACAGAGCCCAACAGTAGTGACGTCAACACGTAAAATGACGAAAATAGATTTGAAGAATAAGAATAATCTCCTTTGCGTTAACACATATATAGTGCGAATGAAACACAAACCTAAACGCTTAAATTCCTTTTCCTTAATTTCCTTCACATGCGTGAGACTGACGACTGGAGAACTTATCTAAGACGTCTCTTGTGTTCAAATGTGCGCTGTTGCGTGAACATTTATCGTGTCTCAAGCACACCTTGACCTTAGACAAATAAGATACAACCATGTCTTATTGCTAATCTAAGATAATCACCAATAACTCTAGCTCAGTACCCCAGGTCCACCTGCACAGGTGATGTCACTTATTTCAGCTGATTAGACCATTACTCAGGGATGTGTGGGATGGTGGGCCCCTCCAATATTTTTGCTGGTTTCAGTACCTCTGTGTGCATCTTTATAGATAACTGCCACGTCCTTCAGTGTGTCAGTGCGACCGTTTTCTTGGCTGTCTCTATAGTTATAACACAATTATGCATCCTTGGCCAATTCTGTAGAAAAAGCTTTAAATCGCAATAACACATTTCCCTATTAAGTAAAGGAAGATAAAGAAGAAGTATTGTACATAAGCACTCAACCCACAGGAAGTGATAATAAAAAAAATAAATGAAAATAATAAAAATCCTTATGAAACTTGATTAACAGTTGATTATTTTTTGCCTCTTTTGACACTTCAGTACCCTTGGGTATGAGAAATAACAAAGCGGCCATGGTGTACTTATGTACAGCTTGCAAATGTCACCTTACAAACTTTCAGTCTAAGTCAAATTTTCCAGTTACCTCATACATGTTGCTTAAGTTACTTTAGTCATACGTTTGCAGGATGATGTGTGTTTTCTGGTAACACTTTTTTTTCATGCTTATCTCATACTCCCATTCAAGTAGTTTCTTCCTCTCTCTTCTTCCTACTCTCTGTGATGAAAAATGACATTTTCTGTTAGAGCTACTGTCACAATAACCCAAACCCAACCTGTTTCCGAGGTGCCCTTAAGGATGGGGTTAGACTGTATGAGTGTTTCCATGAGGTCAAGGGTGTGGCTTTGTGTTAAGCAAAATTGTGGTTATTTTCTGTCTTATCTTGCATATGGACGTAGGTGCTGTAACAACAAGCCTTGGCGAAGCCAGAGGTTTTGTAATTGTGGAAACCATAATTTGCCAAGCGTCTGGCTGGTTTCTGCAGAGTTCCCTTTAGTGATTGAAACAAGTGAGCCTGAGTGCACTGGACAAGCAATCATCATCAGATCAATCTTTTTGCATTCAACTTGAACCAAGCAACAATTACAAAAACTGGCTCCCCACCTGCTCTGATTGCTGACAAAGTTTCATTATTTCCTTCCCACGAGTGGAAGTGAACCATTTGAGCTGCTTTTCAAAGCAGCCATCAGCACTGTCCGTTTTAAACAAAATGCGGCCCAAGGCAGAGAGACAGGCCCAGACATGACTGAACCTTTTACCTTTCAACATGGGGAGACCTCTGAGTAAAACAGGAACACAATCAGGACAAGAATAAGCAATTTCTTTTTCTTTTGGCTTGAGCGAATTGTACACTGGGGGACCAAATTTTTGGTTAAAAATGTAACATAAAATATACAACTCACAGAAGAAGAATTCCTCTTGAATTCACAATTATTTAATTAATGACTTGCTGCCTATGGATTTGGTATGCTTGTATCAGAATTTGAATTATACAGAATAACACTACATGTCAAAATGACAGGAGATATTGGATATCAGCTGTAGTCATGGCAAACTGCATTGGCTTGTAATTTATTAACTTGGCTTCCATTTCCATCAAGTGGTGGTCTTTAGTACTGCAGGACACATATCTTTTTTTTTTTCTCCCTTCCAACTAAGGAACTGTTGTTTAGTTGTGCGCACACTTTCCGTCACAAACATTTCAAAATTTTCAGTGAGTCCTTAACTGATCTTATCTTTGCACAAGCTCTTTTTTATGCTCCATGTGAGTCAGGTGTTCTTGCGTAACGTCAAATGTCCCTTTCTATGAAACCAACTGTGGTGATAGACACACTGTGGTATCATATTTTACAAAGTTGTATAATGTGCACTAAAAATCTAACATTGTTTTATTGGGCTGTTAAATCTGTTAAATCAATCCTCCCCATTTTCTGCCCAGGTTTAAATATTCTGTTTGCTTTCCCTACAGGCATCTGGACGTTCAAACTACCTCACTTGATGTTAGCGTTAGTAAATATAGTGCGGAGTGCTGTCACGAACCATACTTCCTTCTGCTAAGTTTAACTGATCTTACAAAAGAGGAAAGAAAGTAGCGCACATACCACATTTAAACTCACAGCTAAAACAAATGCTCTCCTTTGTTTCTCTGAACTCCATTGATAACAAGCAACAAACAAAATACTTATCAGTCACAGACTAGCTCTCACTTTTCTGCTCCTCTTGCACTTCTGGTGGTGCTGCTGATTCTTGTGACTCTTTCGTGGTAGTTTCTAGACTTTCAAAAGTTTGCAGACCTGAAAAATGTACAAGGATCAGGATTCATTTTTGTGCAACAACAGAGCAACACAACCCCTTTCAAATTTGGAAGAACTGTTTTTTTAATCTATTCTCATAGATATTGTTCTTCATATACTTTGACTGACCATTTTGAGCAACGGCATCAGCAGGGTCCACAGGCTCCACAGTGCTGAGAGGGATGTTGGCTTCATCTGGTCTGGAGGTGAATTCAACAGAGTAGCGCTGAGGCGATTCAGAACACACACAGAAACACAAACATCAGTGCCACAACATTTAAGAAATGGTTCGATATTTTTGTAAATGGGAAGCTCGATACCACTCTCATGTGTGAGCAATGAAGCAAGAGCCTGCAGCCAGTTAACTTAGCTTAGCTCCAAAGATAAGAAAATCTGCCTTCCAGCAACCTCTAAAGCTCAATAATTAACCAATTAGATCTTGTTTTTCTTTAATCCATACAAAAAGTGAAATGTAATGATAACAAAGTCCTGGTTTTACAGAGTAATTTAAGTTGTGTAGCGCATGTAAGTGGTTTTTTGTATGGATTGAATTAACTAGATGTAATGTGTTGAACAGTGAGCTTCAGAGGTGTTAGTATGCACTTTTTTGGACAGTTTCACCCTGCTTCCAGTCTTCCGGCTAAGCTAAGCCAACCATCTGCTCACTGCTCGCTCTTAACCATACTACCAACTATAACTGTTCCTGTTTGGAGGTGGAAATGAAGAGCTAATAAACTCTACTTACTCTTGCTCTCTTCCGTGCGAGGAAGCAAGCGAGTCCAAATCCAACACTTACAATGATGATCACGACCAGGATGATAATACCTAAAGGAGCAACAGTTCATGTTTATAAAGAGGAAGACATTTCTACGCTTAGCGATGCAATGTGGATGCAGATAAATCTATTGTGTATGCTATGTGTATAGATACAACCCTAAAAAATACATAGTGATTTGATATCATTTTAGATTTTAAATTTAACTCACCAACATTGTCATTTGTGTTTTGTGCCTTGGGATTCGCTGTTGCTAGAAATACAAAAAAGTATATTAAAAGACAAAGGGTTTACTTGAAACAGTGCCAACAATTAAATGTTACCTTCTATTATCAGAAGATCATTGGGAAAGCTTTTGCTTTAGTCCATCCTTACTTACATATTCAACTGGTTCATGTATCTAAGATCATTATTCACTTTGGTCTCTACCAACTCCTGAGGGACACATCTGGATTTTAGCTGTTAAATGCTCCACTATGTTCTAAAGCTAGTCACCAACCTTTCAGTCAGCCCTTAATACTCGGCAGGTAGTGTACAGTGGGTTTATTAGAGCCTTTTCTCTAAAAGCAGCTGCCTAATGAGGCGGGAGGGTGATGACGGATTTGAGAATGAATTTAAACAGTAAAGCTGCATGCTGTAAAACTAAAACAACTGTAAGATACTAAAATTCTCTGTAGAGCTGAGGAAATCGGTGAGTTTGGTGAACATTTTCAGAGGCAATGCAAGCGTCAAATCCTCAAGCTAATCAGGGAACACCAAATTGTGGAATATAGTTAATTCATCAGCAATCTCAACTCACTTTTGGACGCTTTGGTAGTGGTGGCAGATGTTCTTTTAGGAACGATGGGTTTAGGTGTGGTCGAGAGTGTTGTGGGCCTTTGGGAGGCTCTGCCACCACCTGAATCAGAGAAACACAAGAAAACAGACAGGCACAACCATAAAAGAAAGAAAACACAATGATGGATGGATTGGCTCTCAGGTCCAAAATCTCTGACGGAATTGGTTTCGGGTAATACAACATTTCTGGATACACACATTAGGCTATAAAAAGCTCAGATAATAGCTCTCACCTCTCTGCTTTGTTGTTGAGGGCATGATGGTGCTGCTGGTGCCGTTGATGTACATGTCGCTGGTTGACCTGGAGATACTGCTGTCGGTGTTTGGGTTGGTGGTGCTGATGGAAGGTACATTGTTGCGGTTACTGTCATCAGTGCTGAAGGTATGGGTGTTAAATTCAGTTGAAACTGTGGACGGCCATCTGCTTGTTGATTCTTCATTTGCTATGGCCGAAGCCACAACCAAACCTGCAGGAAAAAAAAAAAGACCAAAGTTTAAACATGAAACATTTGGGTCCTTGTATTTTTTCTTTTTCTGTTATCATCGAGTTAAGGTCCAACAAACCAGTAAATCCTCCAACCTGGACAAATAGGTCATTTGTCCCCACCATAGGAGCATCTCTTGACAAAGCACCCCTATGGAGGCATGGCATACTGGACCTCATGTTGTCATGGTTACAGTAGTAAACACATGGTTAAGCTTATGGAAAAGTAATAGTTTGGTTAGGTTTAGGATTTAGGTTTGGGAAAATATCGTGGTTTGGATTAAAATATGTGTTTTCATAAGGTTAGGTAACCTTTGTTGTCATGGTTACATTGATAAACACACAGTTAAGGCTGGGGAGTGGTCATGGTTAAAAGAAACAATGACGACTATTTGTTTCAAATGGTAAACGGGTAACCCGGTCCCGATGTTGAAGTCCTATGTTTTGTGGACCCATCCATCCACCCCGACCTCCTACTAACATGGACTTTGTCACTCTGTAAACCATGTCAACAATAAACGGTAACTATGGGTCACAATAAGCTGCTGGCATAGACGAAATATGGGCTTGTTTTTTTTTTATTTGCCGACCCTCACAGTAGTATTTTTTTAACTGAAAACCTTAAAGGGAACCAGTCATGCAAGTACTGTATTTCAAGGTGTGGCCCTGACGTTTTACTCATACAGTGTTCTGAGTACAGCATATAGCAGTCTGACTTGCTTGTATGTTTTTACTCATCAATAATTATCTTTAAATACTTTTTTCTTTGTTCTAATACATTATTACCATCTACAATAAATTACCTGAGCCCAGAAAGAACATTTGAGGATCAAGGCTTTCAGAAAGATATTGACAGCAGCACTTAACACTTTGTTAGTTATAAAATTAATGATTAATACAGTGATAAGCAAGATAAACACATAAGGAGCCTTACCCAGGATAAAGACAGAAGAACCAATCAATGGCATTGTAAGTTTGCTTGACGGCTGCAGTAAGGTGAAAAAATCTGCAAAGTCCAAATAAATCTTTGATCAAACACTTATGCCCCCAAGTGATGCTTTCATACACTGTTTCTTCCTCAATGCCGCACAGCATTGCTTACATCTTAAAGCACCAAAAAAGAGGATCAATGCCTCTGACCGCAACAGGATGTACAACATTGCTTAAATGGTGTGAGATGAAATATGCTGATGGTACATTGCGTCAGAGCAATATGAGGTTGCAGATGTTTATTTGCTGAAATAGCCTATAATCTCTAATGGTTCACTGTTGATCTAAAGTTTAGTGAACAATACGGATTATTTGTATCAACTTTGAGAGAGCAAATATTTTATCTCATATTTACCTCTTAGTGTTCAAGGGATTGATTTGGCTGTTTAAGTCTTTGAATTAGTTTCCTCTTAGCAAAACTGTATGTAAAAGTTTGATTACCAAGAAACGGATAGTGTTACCAAATAGGTTACTTGGTACAATTTTTCCATTGCTGTCAGTACCACTTTCTACTCACTAGATGTCGCTGTAACTATGGGGAAATATGCCAGACAGGCATAAGGCAGTTGCCTTCTTTTCTTGCTGAAGGTATGACAAACTGAAGGTATTTCTTGTATGATACACTGTGAAAGAAAAGAGGTACAAAAGCTTCACAAAATTAAACAATCATGTATAAGTTTAATGATCAAGATCAGTTACAACACTGGAGAAACAAAAGCAGACATTGTTATATATTTTGTGCTGTGGTGGCTAAGAAAAATATGACGATGGATGACTCAACAGATCAGTTCATAACTCAATCAACAGAAAATTGATGGCAACTATTTTGATAACTGATGAATAATTAAAAAAAATACCACATTTTCACAGGTTGCAGCTTCTCAAACATGATGATTTAACTTACCTTTCTTTGTATTATATAAATATCTTTGGGTTTTGGACCACTGGTTGAACAAATTATTATTCACACACATTTGAATACACCTCCTTGGAATCATGAGAAATATTTGTCACTATTTTTTCATTTTACAGACCAAATGATTAGATATGAAAATAACTGACAGATGAATCAATAATGGAAAGTCATCAGTTGAACCCCTGAAAACCATATTACAAATCTGTAATGCTACTACTTTTTGGATGTGTATGTATGTGTGTATAACTGTACAAGTGTATCAGCATGAATTGTGTGGGTGGAGTTGTTGTAAGGGTGCATGTGTGCTGAGCCTTGTAGGTTCATTTATTACTGTTTATTTCCTCATGCCAGTGGTAATCAGCAGCAGGATTAGTGTTAACTGCCACCCAGTCACTGGCAGGCTCCACGTGGGCCACCTCAGGCCCCTCTGCCGAGTGGCCTGACCGGGTCTGCGCGGGACCTGCTCGCAGGAACTGGGAGTCCGCTAATCCTGAAGAAAGACCCCCGTCTGGCTTCCTCTCTGGGCCACCTATCACCACATCACAGAACCCAAGCACCAGCACTATGCCTGGCCCAGTGGATGAGCTAATGAGCACTGAGAGGAGAGGAGAGGAGAGGAGAGTAGAGTAGAGTAGAGGAGAGGAGAGGAGAAGAGAGGAGAGGAGAAGAGAGGAGAGGAGAGGAGAGGAGAGGAGAGGAGAGGAGAGGAGTGTGTTTCTATGTGTATGTGTGTGAGAGAGACACAGAGAGGGGAGAGAGCTGGACCACCCACCCAGAGGATTCAGAGGCACAGGATTCACAGCCCATTCTGTTGACCTGCCACACCGCCCCAGCTCTGGGCAAGGCCCTCCCCAATTGTTCCGCCTGCTAACATGAGGAGGGGGGTTAGACAAGGAGGAATGGGGGTGGACGAGCAGTAAACAGTGGGCTGAGCTTCTCTCCTTCAGCGCACAAAGGGGCTGAATTGTGTCGGGACTGGAGCACTTTTTAGAGTGGCCCTGCCATGGGGCCTGAATGAAACATCTGTGGAGGCTGAGCCCGAGGGAGAAAACGCTATTTTGCTGTTCAACCACACTGACAACCTGTTTTCTCTTTCTTCAAACCCCCCCCCCCCA